>NC_135080.1:935000-942500 GCF_051107435.1 Chaetodon auriga | reverse complement strand
CTTCATTTCAGAGGGAAATATTTGACTTTTTCCTCAACTAATGACACAAAATGGAGAAAGTGATTCAGTGTTGTTACAGGTTAAAGTACTGAGCAGCATGAAGTCATTAAAGTGATGAACACGAGTGCATCAATCATCAGAATCTGTACGTATATCTTTATCAAATTAGCCAGAACTTTTTCTACTTTTGGTACTTTAAGGGTATCCTGATGCTAATACTTTTGTACTGCTTGAACGCAGTACTTGATGCTGTATATAAGTATATGTACTGTATACACACAGTTTGTGCAGGGAGGGACTTTTTTTAAAAGAAACGTTCATGTTTGGTCTCTTCAGGTCTGAATTTCAAAGCTCAGTGCTGCAGTTTGTTCATTCTCACCTCTCGCTGGGATCAGCTGAAGCTTTTAATGCAGTGTGTGTGTGTGTGTGTGTGTGTGTGTGTGTGTGTGTGTGCGTGCGTGTGTGTGTGTGTGTGTGCGTGTGTGTGTGTAATACCTGCAGTGATGAGTGTCTCAGCGCTGCAGTGGAAGTGAAAGCTGATATTCTGCTGGCTCACAGTTTCAGCCTCAGTACTGGGTGAACCTCTGTAATCCCATTAATGCTGCCTGAGGTGAAGGTGTGTGTGCTGTGTGTGGACAGATTGGCCTACAACATAAAGAGGCTTAGAGCCCGGATCCACATAAACAGTGCAGGCATTAAGGTTATGGAGCCAGGTGGAGGATTAGAGCCGATGAGCACGCGAGTATCACCTGAGGTGACTCCACCACAACAAACGCTCAGTACGTGAGGCTAGCTGTTAGCAACATGCTAGCGCAGATTCCCACCAGTTCCACCTTGAAGCACCGACAGCATCTCACCTGTGTTTACAGGTGAAGAGCGCTCTGTGCTCCAATTGGTCAGTGTCACCAGTACGTCATCTGATTCGCTGGTCTCTGAAAACTAAAAACCTACAGTCATTGATCTGCCCTGCCTCCACGCGCTGACACTGACCCACCGAGCCTCACTTCTTTCCTGACCACACTTTAGCAGCTGGAGGTGGGATTTGAACCAGCAACCTTCAGGCTCGCCCTGCCGCTGCCTCTCATATCCTCTCTGCTCTGTGTCCTACAGACCAGACGACAACAAAGACAACAACAGACGGCTTTCAGTAAAAGTGTGTGCAAATATATTTCCATTTCCTGTCATACAAACAACCATAAAAAAGTGAATCATTAACCATAAAAATGAACAACTGTGAAACACCAGACTGAAAATTAAACAATGTACAAAATCTCCTGCGTGAAAACAGCGAGAACAGTGAGAACAGTGCACGTTACACATCAAACTTCAGGCGCCGACGTTCGTCATGTTCGTCACGTTCACGACGCTCCGACAGCTTCAATCATTTGGTAACGAGAAGGATTAATGAGGAAGAATTATTATATACACAAAATGACTGAATTTATGGTCAACAAAGATGATAATCCATCAACACATTTAGTATTTAGAAAAGTCAACCCATATGGTAATCAATAATCAATCAGTAATGATTAAAAATCTCATGTTCAGGAAGGCATTAGTGTGTCTTAACGGTTGTAAAAATAAAAAACATGAAATAAAATGAAAGTGTAATCAAGTGATTTAAACATTTCATCCTGACAGCTCCTCAACTAGCTAACTAGCTAACTAACATGGCCAGAAAATATGACTGAAGAAAGAAAATGAATCAACCGGGACTTTCACTTTTTAATGCATGGGCTAACCCGACATGTTTGTTAGCCACTGAGCTAACAGCTAACTAGCTAACGAACACTGCCAGAATGTAAGACAGAACAAAGAAAATACATGAACTGAGACTTGCCTTTTTTTAATGTACAGGCTAACACATTTGTTAGCCAGTGAGCTAACAGCTAGCGAGCACGCTAACCTTAGCTTTTAGTGTCTAGCTAGCTTGTCATTACAAATGAGGTGTGATGAAATGAATTTCTGCATCATAACACACTGTAGTTTCTTCATGAGGAACAACAAACGTCACGTCTTGTTGCTAACTTTAGCTAATGTTAGCATAGCCTTTCTGTTGTGTACAAAGGGACAGCTATCATGCTAACACGTCAGGTTGTATTATTGTATTTAAAGCTATTTCTTCCTCCGTTCTGTCTCCAGATGACTCCTCATGTCTTTGTTGTACTGAACAGTTTGGTGTAAATAGTGAACCTGGTGCTTTTCGTGTGTTTATATATATTTTATGCTGTAAATATTCTGATCATATTTGTCATTTCTGCCAATAATCAAACACTGTTTACACACCTGAGCTCATTCAGTGAGTCTGACACCTGTGAGCTGCTGTAATGCCTTTCCTTGTGTTTTAAAAGGTAAAGTTTTGCTGTTTCTCAGCTGATCTGAGCTCAGTGTTTCTCTGCAGGTGTCGTCCAGTGACGTCGGGTTAGTTTGCTAAAAACAATCACACACACAACTGTTTCCTCTTCTACTGCACAGCTCCACACGACTCCAAACACCTTCCTCCCACTGAAAATAAGCCACCAGACTTTTCCTTACAATGAACATCCGGACAGTCTGCAGGGCCGGAAGCCGGCCTGGTTCGCACTACCAGGCTAATCAGAGTTAGCCTGGAGTCTACTTCTGTTTCAACCTGGGCTAAACGGGGCTAGACTGGCTCAGACTGCATGTCATTTTATCAATCTTTGTACGTTATTCATTAACTCCCTCTTCATTTTAATAGTGAACAAGTGTCCCAATGAACACTGGAGACTGAGACCAGGATCAGCTGATGGTGGACATTACTGAGCATATACTGACTCGAATTAGTGGATATTAAGCTAATTAGCTGTTATAAAGAAGCAGGACTTTGGACCACAAATCATTCTTTTTTATCTAAAAGGTAGAACATCATCAGTGTTTGTCTTGAATTATTTGGTACATTACTTCATGTCAGGATTCGAACAGGAAACATACGTTGAACGCGATGAACCATCACCACACCTGAACGCACGAAGGAGAGACAGCTAATGTTAGCGAGGCCACATCCTTTCCGTAAAGACAAACACGGCACTGAAAACAACATCCAGAGGGAATCAGTGCTAACGTAAGCAAGCCGGACAAACTAGCTAGTTAACCTAGCCTGCTAGCTTCCACATTCCAAGTGATGTAAAATCTCAGCAGCACAAACTGGGAACGTTATAAAGAGACAAAGAGATAAAAAACGAGCTGTACGACGACACCGTGACATTAGTCCCGAAACGGTAAAAACGGTAAAAGTGGTAAAAATGGTAACGTCATCATATTTCCTCACACAAAACTTTTTTTTTTCATTTTGAGCTGGTGTCACTTTCTGACACCATCAGCTGATGCTGGTCCTGGTCCGTCGTGGTCATTACAACAGGAAGTGTTTTGCTTTTCTGTCCCCCAAACTGCAGGACAATGTCTTGTCACCCCCTGACATTTAAACACAGAGAATAAGGACTTCAAGTGCACCGTTAGGGACCAGCTGTGACCTTTAGTGCAGTCCTTAAGTCCAGAACATCTAAGCCTGGTCAAGTCCAGTTTGTCAAATCTGGTCCTATAATAAAGCCCAAGCCAGTTTAGCCTAACTTAGTTTAGCCCAGTCTGCCGACACGTAGTCTCCATTGTCTAGACCAGTTCAGACTGGTCTAATCAAGCTGGGTCCTGTCCGGTCCGGCGCGGTCTGGCCTACGCGGCCACGCAGTGGTTCGGTCTGCGGGACATGACGTATCCTCTCCTGCAGACGCAGCGGAACGAGCCGTCGGTGTTCACGCAGCGAGCGTTGACGCACGGGAAGTCCACGCGGACGCCGTCCTCGCACTCGTTTATATCTGCAAACACACACACAGAAAAGGTTCGATGAAGGTCAGTCAGTGCGAGGAGCTGATTGGTCAAAGGTCAATGCTAACGCTAACGTCTCAGCGTACCGATACACGTCATGGAGGTCATGTCCAGCTCGTATCCTTGGTAACAGTCACAGGTGTATCCCTCGGCAACGCGAATACACCTGCCGTTCTCACAGCCGTGCAGTATCCCACAATCCTCTGCTGCGCTCAGGCCGGCGTAGGACTCATAGCGCCCTGAAAGACGGGAAGAAGACGTTAGCATGTAATGAACACGTTTCGCACATGTTCACACGTGAACAGGACGACTGACGTGTCACCACTCACTCTCAAACACCCTCCTCGGTGCTCCTCCTGCTCCTCCTCCTCTGCTCCTCTCAGTAAAGGGAGGGAAGGGTGGGCCCGGCCTCCACGCCACCTCCTCCTCCTCCTCCTCCTGCTCCTGGTAGGGAGCGCCGGGCAGAGGGGCCAGGCTGAGAGGAGACCCCTCGGGCCGGGACGGGGGAGGAGGCCGGGCCCCGAATGCCCTCTCACCCCGGGGGTCCAGAGGGAGGCGGAAGGACGGAGGTCTGGGGGGAGAGCCATCGGAGGGGCCGAAGTCTCCTTCAGAGTAGTAACCAGCACTGAGAGACAGACAGAGGGACAGACAGACAGAGGGACAGACAGATTGAGACAGAGAGAGAGAGAGACAGACGGACAGACAGAGGGACAGACAGACAGAGACAGAGAGAGAGAGAGACAGAGAGAGAGAGAGAGAGACAGACAGAGGGACAGACAGACAGAGGGACAGACAGATTGAGACAGAGAGAGAGAGAGACAGACGGACAGACAGAGGGACAGACAGACAGGGACAGAGAGAGAGAGAGACAGAGAGAGAGAGAGAGAGAGACAGACAGAGGGACAGACAGACAGACAGACAGAGGGACAGACAGATTGAGACAGAGAGAGAGAGAGACAGACGGACAGACAGAGGGACAGACAGACAGGGACAGAGAGGGAGAGAGACAGAGAGACAGAGAGACAGACAGACAGACAGACAGACAGAGGGACAGATAGACAGGGACAGAGAGAGAGAGAGAGAGACAGAGAGAGAGAGAGAGAGAGAGACAGACAGACAGAGGGACAGACAGACAGAGGGACAGACAGATTGAGACAGAGAGAGAGAGAGACAGAGGGACAGACAGACAGGGACAGAGAGAGAGAGAGACAGAGAGAGAGAGAGAGAGAGACAGACAGAGGGACAGACAGACAGACAGACAGAGGGACAGACAGATTGAGACAGAGAGAGAGAGAGACAGACGGACAGACAGACAGAGGGACAGACAGACAGGGACAGAGAGGGAGAGAGACAGAGAGAGAGAGAGACAGACGGACAGACAGAGGGACAGATAGACAGGGACAGAGAGAGAGAGAGAGAGAGACAGACAGACAGACAGACAGACAGACAGAGGGACAGATAGACAGGGACAGAGAGAGAGAGAGAGAGACAGAGAGAGAGAGAGAGAGAGAGACAGACAGACAGAGGGACAGACAGACAGAGGGACAGACAGATTGAGACAGAGAGAGAGAGAGACAGACGGACAGACAGAGGGACAGACAGACAGGGACAGAGAGAGAGAGAGAGACAGAGAGAGAGAGAGAGAGAGACAGACAGAGGGACAGACAGACAGACAGACAGAGGGACAGACAGATTGAGACAGAGAGAGAGAGAGACAGACGGACAGACAGACAGAGGGACAGACAGACAGGGACAGAGAGGGAGAGAGACAGAGAGAGAGAGAGACAGACGGACAGACAGACAGACAGACAGACAGACAGACAGACAGAGGGACAGACAGACAGAGACAGAGAGACAGAAAGAAAGAGAGACATCAGCCTGATGATGATGATGATGATGATGATGAACTCAACAGAGGCTTCTCTATAAACCTGCTTGTTAACACCTTCAATGTTTTTAATTATATATTCATGCTTTTATTTTCTCTGTTGTGTCTATCAGCTGTTTTAACTTCCTGCTAATTTACGTGAAACCAGTTTAGAAACAGTTTTCAGAGGCTGATCAGAAACTTTCTACTGATGAAGATCCTTACTGTCTGAAAACAAACAGAAACATCAGAAGATGCTTTTATTTTGAAGAGCATTATAATGTAAAGGGTGACTGAACATCTAAAAACTAGAGCTGAGCTGAGTTTAAAATCTGAGACTTCAGACCAAAAGGTGACAAACATCAGCTGAGCAGGATGGACGCGTCTCACCTGTACTCCGGCCTGCGATAGGCTCCATCCGGCAGGCTGAAGGTGGCCGGCGTCCTCCCTCTGAAGCCGGACCTGCTGCCCCCTGCTGGAGAGTAATCGTCATAGTCTGGACTGAAGTCTCTGCCGGGAACCACGGCCGGAGGGAAGGAGTCCGGACTGTAGGGAGGGAAGAACGGAGGAGCTGAGGAGGACAGAGAGGAGGACAGAGGAGGAGTTAAATGAGTGAAAACACGTTTCAAAAAGGAGACGAGCGGATAAACTCACCTGCTCCTCCTCCTCGTCCAGCTCCTGGTCTCACTCCTGTTTCTGGTCTGCTGGATTCTGGAAAACTCTCAGGAAACAGAGGAACAAACGAGCTGCACAGGCTGGCGTAGTCCTCTGCAGGCAGACAGACAGACAGACAGGAAGTGAGTTATTCACCAAACCCAGGTTTACAAAAAGGTCTCAAACCTGCAGCCGGAAACCAGGGAAAAATGTCCCTTGTCCCTTTCACCTGAAAAGGAGGCGGACCAGGTGAGGAGCTGCTTTAAAAAGGTCATTCATGCATTTATTTCATCCTAACTGTTTGTTTTCAGGATTTAAAACTAAAAAACGATCTCAGGCCTACAGCCGGTACAAATCGGATCGGACCACATCAGACCACATCAGACCACATCAGACCAGTTCCAGACTCTTCAGGGTTACCGTCAGTTCTGGGGTCGTGGTTCATGTTTTGCCGCTGAGACGTAAAGCACGTCTTCATGCGTTTAGCTGGTGAAGTGTGTCCTGTGGGGGACTCACCGGAGTCCGTGGAGGGACAGAGGGCGCACTCCATCCCCCAGCCCTCCCCATACAGACAGCAGCAGTCCATGAAGGTGACCTGAGCCCCCAGCAGAGGACTCTGACAGACCAGGTCTGCGGTGACGTGCTGCCAGCAGACCGACAGGTTCTCATCTGGAGCAGAAAACACAGTTTGTCTCACATTCACACGGCTGCTCACAGGAGGAGCGACAGGCAGTGATTGGAGGAGGAGCAGGAGGAGCAGGCAGGTGTCTTACCCACAGTGAGGTGGGAGGAGTTGACGCAGTTACGCTGTGTGTCGTCGAGCACCAGAGGAGGCTGACAGCTGCAGTAATACGAACCAACGGTGTTCACACACACTCCTCCAACACAGCTCTCCTCCTCACACTCATCATGATCTGACACAGAGACAGAGACAGACAGAGGGACAGAGAGGGAGACAGACAGAGGGACAGAGAGGGAGACAGGCAGAGAGGGAGACAGACAGAGAGACAGAGAGGGAGACAGACAGAGAGGGAGACAGGGGGAGAGGCAGACAGAGGGACAGAGAGGGAGACAGGCAGAGAGGGAGACAGGCAGAGAGGGAGACAGACAGAGGGACAGAGAGGGAGACAGGCAGAGAG
>NC_135080.1:895000-930000 GCF_051107435.1 Chaetodon auriga | reverse complement strand
TTGTCATGAGTAAACGAATGTGAGCGAGTCTCGAAACAAAAACCAGGATCCAGATCTGAGGAGCTAGTGTGACACTAAGATACAGCTAAGCTTACAACTTCCTGCTACAAGCTATTTTTATTATTTTGTACATTGTGTGTGATAACAACTAAATCATAATCAGCAACTTTACAATGCTAACGCAGTATACAGTAAGTGCTAACACTGATTGGAAGAAAGCAAAGGTCAGCTGACCACATGACTTGACATCACATTTCTTCCATAACTCAATGTGTTCCTGCTATTCAAAATCTGATGTGCTAATGCTAAGCTAAGTGTGGCTAACAATGACCGAATGAGCCACATTATGAAGCTAAAGCTAAATATCACAAAGACAAAGACTTCACATGAGTTCAGACAGAAGTAGAGAATTTGTCTCATGTCTTTGGCTCTGGGGACAACAGGTGTGCTCACCTGTACAGAGCCTGTTGAACAGTCTGTATCCAGGCTGACAGGTCACGCAGCGGTACGAGCCCTGACTGTTGACACACTCCTGACCTGGACACTGCAGAGGGTCCTCACACTCATCCACATCTGAAACACCACACGTAAACACGTCACGCTCCGTCTAGTCTTATAGGCTGCTCTCCGCTCGAGCTCTATTACGTGTCTTTACCTGTGCAGGTGTTTCCGCTGAGCCTGTAACCAAGGCGGCAGGCACACCTGTAGCTGCCCGGCGTGTTGTCACAGCGGCCGTTGATGCAGGGACTCTGCAGACACTCGTCAATGTCTGAGGATGGATGAGCCGCTGTTAGCGTCAGCACAAACAACGTGAACAGAGACAAACAGGAAGTGGGTGTCACCTTGGCAGCTGGTCTGCTGGCTGCTGCTCCTGAATCCAGACGGACAAACACACCTGTAGCTCCCCATCGAGTTCACACACTCTCCCACTGAACACACACCTGGAGACTGCACACACTCGTTCACATCTACACACACAGATGAACACACATCAGTTTTGATAGTAAAATGATTCGTTTGATTTGTGTGTGTGTGTGTGTGTGTGTGTGTGTGTGTGTGTGTGTGTGTGTGTTTGTGTGTGTGTGCGCGTGCGCACACTCACCTTGGCAGTACGTGCGCTGAGAGTTGGGCTGGTATCCTTGATCACACACACAGGTGTGTTTTCCACCTGGCTGATCCACACAGCGACCGCGGCCACACACACCTGGTCTGCTCTCACACACACCTCGCACTACCGTACACGCACACACACACGCGCACGCACGCACGCACGCACACACACACACACACACACACACACATTATATTCTTTACATTTTAAGTGTCAATGTTTTTATCAGCTGCTGCAGGGGTGAAATTCCCACTAAAATAAAGAAGCTGGGATCTGCTGGTCCTCACTCTGGACTCGGCTCGTCGGACTGACAGCTGGTCTGTGCTGCAGAGGAGGGAGTCCTCCGCTGGGCCTCGACCCGCGCTCGGGGCTCTGCGGCTGGGCCGGAGCGGGTAGAGAGTCCCCTCTGCCTGCCGGCTGGTCGGGCCGGGACGCAGGGGGGGTCCGAGCGCCTGCTGAGGAGAGAGGATGAAAGTTAATCTGCTTTCAAGAAGCTTTGTGATATTTGTGTCCTTCCTCTTTAGCTAAAAGTCTACCAATCAGGGAGAATCTGGAGAGACCACCACGACCTGCAAGGAGAGGGTCCTCCACTCTGCAGGTTGTAGCAGTCCGTCCAGAGTCTCCGGGACTACTGAGGGTCCTTTGTAGAGCGCAGACACCATCAGTTAGTATTCAAGTTAGATTTCCTTTTCAAACAAAACAAAAATAAAAAACTGTGCTGACTGAAAGAAAAGCAGTATTTCACTCTCGGTTACTTTGACCGCCAGTGGACGGAGGCTGTGGTCTTGGTTGTGAAGGAGCAGGGTCAGGTCGGTTCTGCTGGGTCCCTGATCTGCCTGGAGTCTGGGGTTTGTCCTGGGTGGCTGTGGTGCCAGCGCTGCCTGGTTGAACAGGCCTGGAGGAGGGAAAGTCCACCGGACGGGGCCGGGGTGGGGGCTGAGGTTGAGGCCTGGGTGGAGGCTGAGGCTGAGGCCGGGGTGGAGGCTGCGGCTGGGGTTGAGGCCGGGGTGGAGGCCGTGGTTGAGGCGGTGGCTGAGGCCGAGGTGGAGGCTGGGGCTGAGGCCGGGGTGGAGGCTGCGGCTGGGGTTGAGGCCGAGGTGGAGGCTGGGGCTGGGGCTGGGGTTGAGGCCGAGGTGGAGGCTGGGGCTGTGGCCGGGGTGGAGGCTGTGGTTGAGGATGGGGTGGACTGGGTCTAGTGTGGGTACTAGCTGATCCCACGCTGGATCCGACACCTGAAGCAGAACTAGTTGAAGTACTCGCTCCACCAGCAGTCGTTCCAGAGGAAGAGGGCTTCTGCTCAGACCTGGAGGCTCCGCTGCTGTGGGACCCAGAACCTGGACCTGTACCTGGACGGGGGAGGGGTGGATGAAGTTCAGTATATTTCAGTCTGGATCAAAGTAGTGGACTGACCCACTGACACCCCGTCAGACAGTGTTTGTTTGTTTCGACTTGATCTAAATTAGGTACCCTGGTTATCCTGGTTGCTGTGGGTTACCAGCTGAGCTCCTTGGCTCCCCAGATGCTCGGTGACCCTCTGGTTGAACTGAAGGGCTGAAGGTGAGTAGTGATAACCGGGACCGGCTGGACAGATCTCCTTAAAGGCCACTGGAGGACGAGACAGAGAGGACAATATTCTGATAACATAGCAACTGAAACAAAGAGGAAGAATCAGAGGTTTCATGTCCAGAACCAAAGAAACAGAAGAGACACACTCAGAACCAGAACATTACGCCTGTCCTCCAGTGTTCACGCACTTTAAGGTACTGCTGCAGAGAGCTGCTGAAGAAGCTGAAGGCTGTTCAAAATGGAGCTAGATGTCAATACATGTTAATCTACATTCGTATTTATAAAAACACAAAAAAGCTGGAGTCTACAGTCATGCTAGCAGCTGTTTACATGTGTAGCATGTCAGCATGCTAACATTATCATATAAGAGCAATACACAAAGTACAGCTGAGGCTGATCATCACTGTCATTGAATGTTTTACAGATATTTAGGTCATAACTTGAAGTACTGGACAAATTACAATATCGGCCTTGTGGTGGCGCTAGAGGAAAAGTCACCAAAGCTAGTAGAATTCATCCTCTGAGGACTGTGAGTGTCAAAGTTGCAGTTCATTGAGTAGATGTTAAGAAAACCTTTACCAGCTGACGGCAGCAACAGGAACCTCAGGGGATCTTGATTATCTCTAGAGCAAGGCTGCTAGCGTGGCTAAAAGGTCGTGCTAAGCTAAGAGGTGTAAAAGGTGCCAAATCAACTGAGAAGGTCACAAAGGGGGCAACACTGCAGATATTTGATATCATCTGTAGTCTCTGAGAGTTAACTCTGTTTCGGTTAGTGACTTTATGCTATCGCTGCAGGCTAGTGGCACAGCAACCAACCTGAACCAAAGTAGGGACATCTTTGGCAGTCGGACCCCCAGGCTTTCCCCACTCGGCTGCAGCAGCAGATTTGCTTGGTAATGTTCCTGGCGATGGGCAGGGAGCAGGAGGACGAAACCTGACCGGAGCCCAGAACCCGGTAACACTGACCCTTCTCCTCTGATATCACACTCTGGGCTGAAGAGGACACACAGGAGGACACACAGGGGGACAGGGATGAGTCACAGAGACTCTGGAGCTCACCTGGGAATCCAAACAGACTTAAGGCCAGCAGAGCCCGGCATGCAGGATCAGTAACATGCTGTTCCCTTCAGGCTCCAATCAGCATTAAAACAGGACAGCCTCGACGGAAACGCAACACAAATCAAGCAAGCTCTGACATCACAGTCCTCAACGTCCCTGTGGTCTGATTGGACATGAGGAGCAGGAGAAATGAAGCAGGACCAGGAACACAGAGCTCGTCAGTGAAGCGTCTTTAGAACATGAAGTGAAAGGTGCCATCAGTCCTGAGAGTGCTGTGAAGAATCAGGGGTCCCCACGAAGAACAAGGATCAGAACACAGAGTATCCCTTCAGGGGATCAAAGGTCAGATTTTAAAATGTTTCTGTTCTGTTTCTGTTCACAGTACACACAGTACACACAGTACACACACAGTATGCACAGTACACACACAGTATACACACAGTATGCACAGTACACACACAGTACACACACAGTATACACAGTATACACACAGTATGCACAGTACACACACAGTATGCACAGTATACACACAGTACACACAAAGTATACACAGTACACACACAGTACACACACAGTATGCACAGTACACACACAGTATACACAGTACACACACAGTACACACACAGTACACACAGTACACACACAGTACACACAGTACACACCCCTCCATGAGCATTTCCAGCCAGTTTGAAGCAGCAGAGAGACGAGACGATGTCAAGCTTAACGAATCAGCTTTGATTAGAGCGTTCTCATTGGTTACCAGGCGGACCAGCATCCTGCAGCAGACCCACCCTCCTCCTCCTCCTCCTCTTCCTCCTCCTCCTCAGCGAATGCCAGTCAGAATAAGCAGAGCACCAGTCAGGACCAAACCCATCTGAGCGCCGACCTTCACTCACATTCTGCCGACTTTAAGCAGAACAAAGAGTTCTTGTGACGCCTCGCAGAACAAAGAACCCGCCGACCTTCGATGGAACAACGAGACTCAGTGACTGTCACAAAGACGTCCGCTGACCTTCAGAGTTTCCGGAGGCACAAAGAGTTTCAGGAACTCTCTGCTGAGCGAGAACTTCTGCTGTTCGCTGCTTGAGATCTGATCGATTGACAGTTTTCAGATTTTAGATCTTAGAGCTCAGATGGATTCAGGACGTCCTGATCTGGAGTCTGCCTTATTCCTGATTTCATCCCCAAGCCGACGGCTGTGTGTGTGTGTGTGTGCGTGTGTGTGTGTTACTTACAGATGCAGATTCCATGTGAGGCGTCGAGGATGAACCCCACCCTACACACACAGCTATAGCTCCCCCTGGTGTTCACACAGATCCCGTTCTCACACAGCCCCGGCTGGAGGCACTCATTCACATCTACACACATTAACACACACATACACACACATACACACTCATTACCACACGTGCATCTGGCCCCCAGTCACTGCACCTCCTCGTGTTCTCCTCCAGTGAGAGGAGGGGCAGGACTGCAGGTCTGTCTGTGGAGGTGACGTGAGGCTCACGCAGGCGCCTCCACGTCCACGTCCTCACTCCAACCGTCCACAACGACTGACATTTATAGAGGAGAATCAGGTGAACACATGAATCTGACGAGGAGACGTTCAGACAAGAGACAGACGACTGAGTCAACGAGCTGCTGGTGAGGACGGAGGACGGGACGGAGGGAAAACCACGTCTTTTACACTGAACTGGATTCAGCTGGACGGACTTCTGTGGGAACTGGTCCCCAAAGACGGTGGTGGACAGAGGACACAAAGCAGATCCAGAGACAATGAGACAACATTAACTTACAGGTTGTTCTGCTCAAGGGCACGCGGTCAGGAACCGACCCAGCGAGCGATTGATCAGAACCTGCTCGTCCACCTGAGAGACAGAAATCATCCAGAGGCCACCTGTCTGTGACCTCTGACCTATCATCTGTGTGTGTGTGTGTGTGTGTGTGTGTGTGTGTGTGTGAGAAACTCACCGACACACTGCGTTCCATTGGTTCCCTCGAAACCAACAGGACAGCTGCTGTTGCTTTGACCTGATGACGATCAATGACGGATTATTGATTAATAACAAAGTGTAAGGTGAAGCTGAAAAGGACGCAGAGATGCAGGTTTAGTCTCAAACTAAAACTGTGTGAATTTACAGACATTTACACTCAGTGGCCACTTTATTAGGTACACCTGCTCATTAATGCAAATATCTAAACATGTGACAGAAATAAATAAGTAAAACACAACAATCACAACACGCGAAAGCACCACTTTCACCACTTTGTGAACACATGATTGGATGAAGGAGATGAACACATGAAGCTGCTGTCAGTGAACACAGATTGATTATTGATGATTGATTCTAATTGATTGTGTTTTAAACAGAGTCCAGACTTTTTTGGATTGTAATAAACATTCATGGATTCAATCACAAGAGGAAAAATTTAGAATATGAACAGAGTTCAGCTGAAAGAAAGAAAAGGCAAAAACCAACTGAAACACCAGACTCTGGTCATTTTTAGGCATTTCAAACAGAACAGGAATACCAGACATAATGTGTGTGTGTGTGTGTGTGTGTGTGTGTGTGTGTGTGTGTGTGTGTGTGTTGTTCTCTCGCTCTGTGGCTTTTAAAGGTGTGTTGCGTCATTCTTTCTGATTTGATAGACTGATGTGAAGTTAGACGCCAGCAAGTGAGCTAACACAACTTCCTGTGTGACTGTGCACACACACACATGCAAATGTTGGAGGTGTGTGTGCAGATGTTTGATGTGTGCGTGCATGTGTGCATGCGTGTGTGTGTGTGTGTGTGTGTTAAAGGCCTACAGTCCCACAGAGCAGCATTCCTTTAGTGTTAGTCAGCTCTGCAAGAACATGGAGGAAGCATCATTACTGACTCTGTGTGTGTGTGTGTGTGTGTGTGTGTGTGTGTGTGTGTGTGTGTGTGTGTGCGTGCGTGCCTGTGTGTGTGATAATGTCAGATAGTTATATAAGCAGTTCCTGGTGGAATATTTCCAAAATATTTCAGTCATAAAGTATCAGACCTTCACACAGAGAGAGAGACGAATATTTCTGTATGTGTGTGTGTGTGTGTGTGTGTGTGTGTGTGTGTGTGTGTGTGTGTGTGAGAGAGATCGACGTTGGCAGCAAACTGTTATTTTTGGTCAAATCTCTCAACAACTATATCACAGAGGTATTTTTGGAAAACAGTGAAAGGAGCTTTGAATAAAGTGAACTGTGCATGAAGATCAGTCTTTGAAAGTAACTAAATACATTTACTCAAGTACTGTACTTCGAGGTACTTACATACTGTAAAAATACTCTGTGAGGACTCACCGTCCTGATGGGGACAAAGTCCCCACAATGTAAATAATTACATTTTAAGGTGAAAACTCGGGTTAAGGTTAAGTCTCCGTATGTAATGTGTGTGTGTGTGTGTGTGTGTGTGTGTTTCTACCTGTGTTATCAGGACACAGGACACAGTCAGTGATCCCCCAGGCCTTCCCGATCGCTCTGCAGCACATTTCCCTGCTCCTCAGACCAGGCAGAGGAGAGCTGCACTACACACACACACACACACACACACACACACACACACACACACACACACACACGTTAACATACTGTATGTATGATGTAGAAGTGATGTGTTTTAAATGAAGAACAAAACAGATAAGAGAACAAAAGTCCCTTTTTGATGCACTTATTAAAATGTGTATTTATCGGCTGACAATTAACCAAAATGAGTCATTTAACATTTAATTTGTGGACATCTGACTGTTTTTACTTCATACTGACGGTTTCCAACATGAAACAAGAGTCTTCAGTCGAGCTAGCTGCTCTGTGAGGCTGTACAGTGGTGCTTAGAGCTAAATGCTAACACCTGCATGCTGTGACAATGGCAATGCTAACATGCTGACGCTCAGCAGGTATTAGTTTAGCGTGTTAGCATGCTAACATAACTACTTAGCAGTAAAGACAGTCCAGGTGAGGCTGATGGGATGTCATTGGTTCTGCAGGTGTTTGATCAAAAAGTACTGGACAAATCAAAACATGGTGGCGCTGCGTTTAAAGTCAGAGGATCCAGAAGTTGTTGGGATATTTCAGTCTAAAGTGGTGGACCAACCGACCGACCTCCCATCCACTGAGTCGACCTGTTAGCATGGCTATGAAAAAACGTAGGTAGGTCTTCAGGCGCAGGTGCTGCCTGAACGTTTGGCTGCAAGAAATAAAGTCGCCAACATGACTCAGTGTCGAACGAGAGGAGAAGACGGCGGCTGGGAGCCGAAGAGCCGTTAACTGACGGCCGATGACGCCTCGTGAAGCTTGTTGTTGCAGTCTGAAGAGTTGGACAGCGAGGACTGTGTGACAGCAGCTACCGCAGACGAAAGCAAAGCTGCATTTTATTATCGGCGTGAAATATGGCCGAGGAGGGATTTTCTATCGGAAAGCAGAGAAGTGTGAACACACTGAACGTCTGCAGCCAGAGAGCTAATGTGAACCAGAGAAGCCTTTTCGTCTGCAGTCACAACTTATTACAGGATCATAAACAATGATTCACTGATTTACTTTGGCCATAAAAGGCTGATGCAGCGCTGCAATAGCAAAGAAAACCATTACACAAAGAACAAACGTGTCATTACACGCCAGCTGTCATCAAACGAGACGAGTTGAATTTGATGAAAGAATATTTGAAATGTTAGTTGTTGTCGACCATTTAAAGAGACGCTCGAGCACCAAACCAAGACAAACATCTTGAAAACAGTAGATGTCCATGGAAGACGCTCTGGACATTGACATCGAATGGACGCTGTGATCTTCCCTCCAGCACCCCCTTCAGGACAAACTTTACATCTTTAGCTCCACTGCTGCTCAGACTGTGACACCACCTTCACACTGTGTCTGTCATTAACACTGCAGCCTCTTGGGGGCGCTGGCAGGACTTATCAAAGGAGAGTCTCTCACCTGTCCGTCTTTGACCTCTCTGAAGCAGTACTTAAATCCCGATTGCTGGTTGTATGTGCCGCCCCCCCTCAGCGTCTGGGCCTGGACCTCGATGCCTGCCGGAGCTGGAGCCCCTGCTGATCCCGAGGAAGAGGAGGAGGAGGAGGAGGAGGAGGAAGAGGAGGAAGAGAGCGTCCGGAGGGTGGGACTGAACCCAGACACCTGGAACAAAGAAGAGGAGACAAACTGCTCAGAAACAAGAAACGGCCGAGCATGAAAGCATCAGATAAAAACGGTTTTGTTTGTTGTTGTTACCTTCAGCACCTGGTGGATCTTCACGCTGGCCTCAGGGGGGTGCTGCACTCTGACCTTCACCATGGACGGGACAGGGCCTGCACACACGTTTAGATTGATACCAGTCATGTCTGCATGCTGAATATGAAGTTACAGCCAGCAGCTGGTTAGCTTAGCATAGCATAAAGACTGGAACCAAGGGGAAACAGCTAGCCTGGCTCTGTCCAAAGGTAAGCGAATCCTCCTTCCAGCGCATCTAAAGCTCATTGATTCACCTGTTAAACTGCGTGTCATTTGTTTAACGTGACGAGAGATTTCTATTATTGAAGAACGGGGTTAGCTGAACGAATTACTATCGTCTGTATGTACATACACTTCTCTCTATGTTCAGATCAAAACGCCCAGAGACATTTACTGCCTGTTGGTGTCAAAGGTCAAAGGTCAAAGGCCAGACTCACCTCCAGACCTCGTCTCCTGGTTCAGCGGCAAAAGGAACTCAGACTGGGTCAGCGCCTGATTGGTTGCCATGGTGGAGAGCAATGCGGGCTTGACGATCTCATTGGTGGAGGAGGGCGAGGCAGCTGCAGCTACAGCGGTGGTGGCGACGGCGATCTGGCAGAACTTGCCCGTGAAGTTTGGCGGGCAGAGACAGCGATCCTTCTGAAGACAGACGCCCCCGTTCTTACAGAGCAGAGGACAGAGGACTGCAGGAGGAACAGAAATACCTGATCAGACCATCAGAAACCTGGAGCAGAACCGGCTGGTTGAAGGGTGGAGGGTACAGAGGTGGAGAAGGTTCTAAACTTTAGACCCAAAGAGGAAAAACTCTCTAATATTTCACTCAAAGTCAAAGATCAGAGAGAAGTCCAGAAACTGAAAACAGGTTTGTGCATCAGAACTTCAGATTGATCTGGTGACCCTTTGGAGGGGCCCGACCCCTGGGTTGGGCACCACTGGACTAAACAAGCTAACTGTACATGAAGTAGTTGAACGTATCTCCACCTGCAGCAGCGATAATATGATGTGGATGGAAGGTCTGCTTGAAGTTTAAGTTTGGGATTTATTCTCCCAACGTGGCCAGATCTGATCAGAAAACCCCCATTCCAGACCGAAAAGAGCCAGACGAGCTGAAGTGAACTAGCCAGGTTTCCCAGAGGAGAGGACCAGACCACTCTGGAACAAACAGGTCATACAAGAGGTGGACAAGATGGAGAGAAACCAGAGAGAGCGGCGACTGACAGAAGAGTTGGTGCACGGCTGATTTCGGCTTAACAGACCTGAGCCTGTTTCAGTGAAGGTTGTGTACAATTAAATTTAGTCTGTGAAATTTGATTTTAATAAGCATCACTGAAATAAACACACACACACACACACACACACACACACACACACACACACAGGTCGGAGGCCAGCACTAACACACATCCATCATGTTTACTGCCGGCCTGGAAACACTCTCTGTTGTTTACTGTTGGGCTGTTCCACAAATGCATCCTGGGAAGTGGTGGTCATGGCCCCCCTTCTGTTGCTAAGAGACCACTGGGTCCTGAGTGAGGTCATGTGACCTGCAGATGTCAAACAAAGCCTCCTGCCCTGGTGGGATGGGGGTGAAAGTCGAGTGGGCGCCAAAGGAACCAGCTAGCCACTTCCTACTTCCTGTTTTAGCGCCTGCGGCAGGATGCTGGTGTATTGTTACCCAGAGTTCAGCTGGTGTTGAAGCTGCTGCCAATGAGCAGATAATACCCAGAAGTCTGTGCAGCAGGAAGGAAGCCTGCAGCTTTAAGACCAGGTTCTTGTGTCTGTGTGATCTCTATCAGCTCTGTGGTCTGAAGTAGAACTGATTCTGTGAAATGTCCAGGCGTCTTCCTCTTCTTCTTTGTTGGTATCAACTGCTCATTGGTACGTCCAATCACCTGTGGAGGCTCAGGAGCTGTTTCAGCCCTCACCTCCTCCTCCACCTCCTCCTCCATGTCCCAGCCCTCTCTGCATCATTCGTTCGACCATCAGATTCAGGTTCTTGACGGTTTTCTCGGATTCTCAGGCTTTTATTTTGTCCTCATGGCCCCTCTGACTTCCTGTACTTGCTCCTCTCTCTTTGAGGACTCTTTTCAGGTGTTGCATCGGTTCCTGGAGGACATTATTTGTCTCCCTCTCAGATTTAAGAAGTGCTTTCACTTCCACAGAGTCGTGGAGAAGTTTCTTCATCTCTTCCTCTAAATGCTGCAGCGTCTCTCACGAGGACTCCTTCAGACGCTCTGCTGTGCTGACAGACTCGCTGTTGGGAGGTCAAACAGGTCACTTCACATTGAACATCCCCGGTGCTCAGCAGGTAGAGTCGGCTTTTACCACCGTTTCTCTGAAAAAGATGCTGTGAGAGCGCCGAGACTGAACCAGAACAGTAAAGTTTGTGTTCGGACAGATAAACAATGAGCCGGAGAGGAGGCGAGAGGAGGCGAGAGGAGCCGAGAGGAGCCGAGGGGAGCCGAGAGGAGGCGAGGGGAGCCGAGAGGAGGCGAGGGGAGCCGAGGGGAGCCGAGGGGAGGCGAGAGGAGGCGAGAGGAGCCGAGGGGAGCCGAGAGGAGGCGAGGGGAGGCGAGGGGAGGCGAGAGGAGCCGAGGGGAGCCGAGAGGAGGCGAGGGGAGGCGAGGGGAGCCGAGGGGAGCCGAGAGGAGGCGAGGGGAGGCGAGAGGAGGCGAGAGGAGCCGAGGGGAGCCGAGGGGAGCCGAGAGGAGGCGAGGGGAGGCGAGGGGAGGCGAGAGGAGGCGAGGGGAGGCGAGGGGAGGCGAGAGGAGCCGAGGGGAGCCGAGAGGAGGCGAGGGGAGGCGAGGGGAGCCGAGGGGAGCCGAGAGGAGGCGAGGGGAGGCGAGGGGAGGCGAGAGGAGGCGAGGGGAGGCGAGGGGAGGCGAGGGGAGCCGAGGGGAGGCGAGAGGAGCCGAGAGGAGCCGAGGGGAGCTGCAGATTCATCATGACCAGAGACAACAAACACAATCTGACGTTGTCACAATATCAAACCAGCTTTAACCACATGAACCTGATAATACGCTTGTTCTATTTAATAAAGTGAAGGATTTGAGAACTTCTTCCACCTCTGGTATCGTGTGTGTGTGTGTGTGTGTGTGTGTGTGTGTGTGTGTGTGTGTGTGTTCATGTCCACACCCTTTCAAGTGTGTGTGTAATTTGTATATGAAATGTTTGCTTATTCTGCAAGTGAAACGTTTCACACACACACACACACACACACACACACACACACAGATGCTGCGTGTGTGTGTGTTGGTGTAAACACAGTGACCTAATTATTACCCTGGACGTCGCCCTACAGATGGACTGCATCAGCACACACACAGAGTGTGGAGGAGGTTTTTGGAGGTTTTCGGGACAGAGAGAAGAAACGGAGAAGTTTGCCGTCACAAACACTCAGAGATTAAAGAGATAACACGATGTAAATACAGATGAGGAGCAGGAGCTTAAACAGAACCACATCGAGCTCGGTGACTCACTCTGGTCCGACAGCTCTGCGTCGAGGTTTGGTTTGAGCGACGCTGCGGCTCAAACAGAACATCTGACTTTCTATCAGCTTATGAAGCAGCTGATGCTAACAAGTTAGCAAACGGCTGTCTGCTGCTTCCAGTGATCTCTCTCTTTTGGCTCTGTGTTTGGTCTCCACCAGCTCCTCAGGGGAATATCTGGCTGCCTGTTTGAGACTGAACCAGACTGCTGCAGGACCATGACAGGACATGTGCAGGTCTTCATAAGTCTTCATAAGCAATTAACTCAGTTTGCTCAAAAGAGGCCTTAAAAGAGCGAACAGAGAGTCTTAAATGAATGAAAACAGGGTTGAATCTGTCTGCTGGCAGCGATGAATGTGAGGACAGGCTGTCAGGAGACGTCCTGCAGCTCTGAAGTGAAGCTGGGAGCGCTGTGACGGAGGTTTGTGCTGCAGGAGGCGCACTGATCCAACGGCAGCAGGTACGGAGTGACGGCTGTGTCGTTCACGTACGTCTGTGTCGATAAAGTTCATTCAGAGAGAGAAAAATGAAGCGTTAGAGACCGAGGGGGGATTGACCTTTTGACCCCATGATGTCATCACCTCCTCCCTCATCCTCTGCAGCAGTGTGTGTGTGTGTGTGTGTGTGTGTGTGTGTGTGTGTGTGTTGCTGTCCAGTCTTACCTCACTGCTTATTCACACATCACCAACAAAATATCCCGGGTACATGTGTGCATATATGTGTGTGTGTATACGTGTGTGTGTGTATACGTGGGTGTGTGTGTGTGTGTGTGTGTGTTAAGTTAATGATAAATGAAAGCCATATGTCCGTGGTGTTTCTCCTCCCTCTACCCCTCTTGCTCCTCTCTCTGTTTGCAGCCAACTTTCCACCCAAAAGTAGCACAAATATTTGACCCAACAGGCAGAAAAACGTAAATCTGCGAGTTTCCACCGTCGACTGCTGCGTGAACATGAGCTCGGCGGACGCGGTGCGATGACGTCGCAGATGTTTGCTGGTTATTTACAGGCTGCCAGCGCAGACACGAGCTGCACAGAGCGTAGATTAGATTACATTCAGCCGAGTGGAAGAAGTGAGACAACGAACGCAGTGTGCAGCGTCACATCAGTGCATGATGAACGCTGGAGAGCAGACATGGACACGAGCAGGAGCGCTCTCATGAAGAACTGTTCCATCCAATAGGCTGTTCGCAGTCACGTGACATTAAATTCAGACGGAGGGCAGGAAGTGAAAACCTCAACGGACGAGAGGAAGGACGTTTAGATATGTTGGATGTGACTCTTACGTGATGAAGACGAGCGATTCTTCAGCTGATCTGAAACTAGCTGCTCGTTCAGACGTCAATTAACCGAGCAGCGAGCATTCAGCGCCGCGGTGTTGAACGTTGACGTCCATGTTACGGTTGTTTGCTCGGTTAACCACTCGCAAAGGTCCGGTGAAACGCCACAACTTTTGGTACTGGATCAAAGCTCCTTGTGGTTTCTCAGTTTGATCGATCTGAGCAACCATAAACAACAAAAAACATCTGCATCTTGAGTGTGTGTTAGCGTGCTTCCTATGCAGAAAATCACTTCCTGCCCTCCATCTGCGGCTCGCGCCACAACAAAAGAGTGACGTGACCTCGCCTGCAAACAACCTCTTCAACAGCTTCACTCTTCTTTCAGGTTTTTTGTGTCACTGTCACTGGAATTTAAGACACAAAGGCATAATCGTACTCTAAGATCTGGAACTCCAGCTCCCATGATGCTCGGCGAGATGTTGCTGTGGATTTGGTGGGTTAGCCATCAGCTACATGAGCCCTGTTTTTATTTGCTTATATTTGTTCACATGTGTCTGCTGAGTCAGCTGTTAGCAGCTCCTGCTGACGCACAGACAACAGATCAATCACTGACCTGAGATCAGCTCAGGCAACACAACTATTCAGTCGGCCAGTCGTCAAACAGCTGCCGGAGCAGCCTCACACGCCGTTTCTTTACGTGTTGAGATTTTTACTTCGGGCTTAAATCTGGATTTCTAAACGTGCTGGGTTACAGGATGACATGCAGCGGACTCCTAAAACCTGTCAGGACGTCAGAGCTACAGAGACAAGGAGAGCTGTGATTGGTCGGTTTGAATCTGATGGACCGTCAGCACTGCGTCACAGCCAATGAAGGAACAGAAACTCTCGTCCTGTCTCGGCTGCAGCTCCTCGCTCCTCACCTGCCTCTGCACGACATCTCCTGAATGCTGCTCCTCCTCCTGCTCCTCCTCCTCCTCCTCTCACCGGCTCCTCATTACATTCAGGATCAGGTTCTGGAGATCAGTCGTGGAGCTCTGACGGCGGCCTGCATTACAGATGTGCTGCAGGTCTCAGATCAAACAGACTCACCTGTTTGATTTTCTGTTTCCTCTTTTATTGTTTTATTCTCTCAAAGTTTACTTTAATGTTTGTCACCTCGTTTCTTGAGACACTGAAACACTTTGTGATGTTCTGCGGATGACTTACAATACAATAATCTGCATAACTGCTGAGCCCCGACGCTGCCTGTGAGGCAGGATTCAGGTGATCAATGGCCCGATTAGAGACCTCTCAGCCGTCAATGAGCTGCAGCGATTGACGAATCAGATATCAGTGTCGTGTAAATTGACTGAGCGACAGATCAACGCGTTCAGGCGAGTCACACAGGAGGAGACGGTGGAAGTTAAAGGTGAACTCACAGACTCTGAAGCCCGGTCCATGGGAGCCGTCTCTGCCTCCTCCTGCTCCTGCTCCTGCTCCTCCTCCTCCCTGGCTGCTGCTGTACAGCGTGGTCACGTTGCCTCGCTCGCAGTAGTTGACACATCGCTCCTGGCTGCAGCGCACCTTGCAGATGGTCGGCGTGAACATCACCTGGATCCTCTCCACTCCTCTGCCTGCTCCTCCTCCTCCTCCTGTGGCTGTCTGTCCATCAGCTGGCAGAGGAGAGATGAAGACGATGACGAGAGAGGACAGAAAACAGCAGAGTCGAGGCTGCAGCATTTCACTTTGTGTTGCGGTCAGAGTTTCTGAGCTCGTCGCATCGTCCGAACTCCCAAACCTCTCCCCTCTCACTCTAACTCTACCTCACTCGCCCCCTCTCTCTCTCTCCTTCTTGCTCTGTGGTGGAGTTAAAAACGAGCGTCGCAGGAAAAAAGGAGGGAAGGAAGGAAGAAGAACAACGACCAGACGGTTCCCTCTCTGTTTTCCCCTCAACACTCCTGTAAGTGAGCGGGCGAGCGAGCGAGCAGCAGTGTGCCTGGGCAGAAAGTGAGAGAGAGAGAGTGAGAGTGAGAGGGAGAGAGAGAGAGAGAGAGAGAGAGAGAGAGAGGGAGAGAGAGAGAGAGAGAGAGAGAGAGAGGGAGAGGGAGAGAGAGAGAGAGAGAGAGAGAGGGAGAGAGAGAGAGAGAGAGAGAGAGAGAGAGAGGGAGAGGGAGAGAGAGAGAGAGAGAGAGAGAGTGAGAGTGAGAGGGAGAGAGAGAGAGAGAGAGAGAGAGAGAGAGGGAGAGAGAGAGAGAGAGAGAGAGAGAGGGAGAGAGATAATTGAAAGCAGTGTGCAGGACTGGGCTCAGCTCCAAACAAAATGTTTAGCAGGGATCTGGTCCATCAGTCCACACTGAGCGGGCGAGCGAGCATTAGAGTGAGCCTCTCTCTCCTTCACTCTTCTATTCTTTTTTATTGGCCTCTTTCTGGGTCTGAGCAGAAAACTCGTATCTCCACACAGTTTCATAACAGACTTCAGAACAGTGGAGGATGTCAGGCTGATGATGCAACCCGGGTTTGGGTTTCAGAGGCCGACACTCAGAAAACGTCTTGAAGCTAAAAGTAGATCCTGACTGCAGAGCTGGAAGAAACGTCGAAAACCCACTTTAAACTCTTTGTCCACAGCGGAAACAAGTCGTGAACACAGCATTGACCTAACTGATGATTCATGGCGTGTTTGTGTCACCTGATGAACGTCAGTCAGGTGTTCTCGCTCTTCACGCTCTGTTTTTGGCCTCCTCCACCTCCTGAGGGAAGAATCTGCTCTTTGGCTGCTAAAAGCTTCGCTGTGTTCACTGTCAGCTGTTTGCTGCTCAGCAGGAAGTCAACTCTGGCTTCTTACCGCTTCTTCTCAGAAAACGGACGGTAAAGTCGTGTCCGGACAGATAAACAACGAGCTGAAGCTCACGATAAAACTCCATTTTAAACTGTTAAACGTTGCAGTAAAAAGCTTTAAAGCAGTGTGTACATTTAATCGCGTGAAGCATCTTCACCTCAACACTAAAGGTGTTTTCAGACAGTGAGCGCCACCTCCAGTAGACAACATTTATGATGCTAGTTAGCAAAAGGTGCTACATCAGTTGTGACATATTGCTAACAGTTTGCTTGATTTTAAGCTACGACCCGTTCTTTAGCTTCGTGGTGAGATTATCGGTGGCGATTAGCAGTCATGCTAACAGCTCTGTGAAGCTGTAAGAACAGGGGTGCTTTGAGCTAAATGCTAACAGTGACAATGCTAACATGTTATTACCATGTTTACCATCAGAGCTGATGGGGACACCGTCGATTGGTTGAAGTCTCGGTTGTTGCCCTAACCCAAAGCATCTTTCTCAAATCTTGAGCAGCTTGTTTTTGTGTTAAACATCGCTGAGTCTTAACCATAGAAACAGAAACGCCTGTCACTGTCACAGCTGTGATTTTTCCACCAAAACTCAGCTAATCATATGTAACAATGAGGCTGAAGCGGTCCTTGTTTTCCTGTGGGACCCCCAGACCCTCCTCAGGGGCCCCCGCGGTGCAGAGGGCCGTGGTGTGTTTTGGTAGAATAGAGGCTGGTTGTTTCTGCTGCTGTTTGTCTATGAGCTCATGTCCTGACTGACTGCAGACACACACACACACACACACACACACACACACACACACACACACACACACATGCTGAGGCAGTGAAGCAGAACAACTATAAACATGAACTAAGTAGAAACATTGTGCACATTATTACAGCATCACCATGACACACCTCCACCTGCAAGGAACACCTTCACGTCGCAGTGCTCCAGACTGGAGAGCAAACAAGCGTGGTACCGACTGTACTGTCTTATTATCAGTACTGTACTCCATTAATACAGCATCTACTGCATGTCTGTCTGCTGGACGAAGATCTGAGGATAGTTGATGTTTTATTACTTGACTTTAGCTTCAGTCTCTAGACATAATATCATGATCTGTTAGCTTTAGCCTCAGTCTGTTAGCATGATATCATGACCTGGGATCTGTTAGCTTTAGCCTCAGTCTGTTAGCATGATATCATGACCTGGGATCTGTTAGCTTTAGCCTCAGTCTGTTAGCATGATATCATGATCTGGAACCTGTTAGCTTTAGCCTCTGTCTGTTAGCAAGATTTCATGACCTGGGCATTGTGCACTAAGGGGTTTCTGAGGGTTCTCTGGTTTAAACTGGTTTAAAACAGTTAATTAACTGTTATAATAATAATGTTAGGGTATTTACTGTTAAAATAATAATTCAAGACTGATCGATGAATGACTCCTTCTTAAATTTCATCCATTCTTGCACTGATTTAGTACTAAAACTAACTGTTCTCCAGTCACTTCTCTGCACAGCTGGACAATAACAGGAACTGTTTACTGTTCTAATCACAGTGATCAAGGCTGAGCTATGAGACTGTATTAACATCCACCTTATCTGAAGCTCACACACAGTAAAACCAGGCATTCCAGCTCCATTAAATCACCGTCAGCTTGTTTTTTCAACAACGTATGGCTGACAGACACAACCTGAGTCTGTACAGTTCATCTCTCAGCACCACCACACCAGCTTCACACCAGTTACTACACAAAATAATTACCCACATGTTGTGGTATGTGTGTTAGAAACACTTTGAGCTCTCGTTAACATGTACAAACATGAGACTATACATGACATTATAACGCAGCTCTCAAATCTCCAACGCAGCCACAGAAACATCACACACAGGAAACACACAGTGAGGTTTGGTTATGGAGGCATGTTGGATTATTGTCAAATCAGAGAAAACACATCAGCATAAGCTATAAGACAAAAACTAATTACTGATGGTAAAATTTCAGCTATCCCATAATTTTGCTGTTGCATGTTACCGTTCAAATTAGCATAATTTCATTTTTATCACACAGATCGTTTCATCTTTTGTATTTGTTTCTCGTCAGAAACTGGCTTCTACATTAAATACCAACCAAGCTACAACAGAGCTAACTGGCTAACTCCTGTCTGTCTGTTCTTTAAGCTAGCTGCTGTGTTGTGACTGCAGGTTAATTTAGTGAAATTCACAAACTAAACAGTCTAATAAGGTAGAAAATGTTTCCAAATTGAAGCTTCTACGACACAGTGAACCATTTTGTATTTAGTTGAATGAACTGTTAGCGAGCTAACTAGTGAACGGGCAAGGGAGCAGGTCCTCTTCCACAGAGTCTGGCTTGTTGCACCGCAATGTTCCTACAGTAGCCCAGAAAGGACAAACCAAACACTGACTGTAGAGAGCGTCTTTGACATTTTTAGCATTTTTAGCATCCACGGTAGGTTCTTCTGGAAAGGGAGGAAGAGGTGAGTTTTACTCATGTTGGTTGCAATCTGCATCCTCACCACTAGATGTCACTAAACACTGGAGCTTCAATTGAAATGTGGTACAGACCTTCACGTTCCCCTCAGGACGACTTTTCATCTAGCGCCATCATCAGGTCAACATTTTATCGTGTCCAACACTTCACTTTCTGTCCAAATACCTGCCGGGCTGAAGACATTCTGTCAGCCTCTACTGAACTTTGTGCTGAGTGCTAATAAGCGAACGTTAGCATGCTAACACACTAAGCTAAGATAGTGAACACAGTAAACAATATTATGATTAGCATGTTAGCATGCTGCGTTAGCTCAAAGCGTCACTGTGGCTTCAAACTGACTGATCTAGCTGTGTTTTAGTCATTCCTTTGTGTTTCTCTTTGTGCTTCTTTTATATTTCTCATTTTAATTCCTCTTGAAGCACTTTGACTTGTCAGTGTTTGATTTTCTTCATGAAATTCTCCAGCAGAGGCCTGAAGCCCTGAAGGAGCTGATGAACGTGATGAAGGTCATGTGTGAACGTGAACGGTGCACTGACTGACCTGACGGTGCCGTGAAGTGGACGGTGTACTGTCCCCTCTGAGTGTGGAAAGACTTCACTGAGGAAGGCGATGTTGATGAAGACGAGGAGTTAGAGGAGGTGGTCGCAGTGAGAAGTTTCTTCCTCTCCTTCTCGATGTGCTTCATCAGCAGGGTGGCCATCTTGTCTCCTCTTCCTCTCTGTGACAGAGTCTTGCTCAGCAGCACAGCCTGGACCTCCCTCAGACTTACGAAAACACACAAAAACACACAAAAATACAACACTGTACACAAAAATACATCATATACACAAAATATAGGCAGTCAAACTCAGACCAGGCTGACTGAACACTCACAGCCTCAGTGACTTTGTTAGACACTGACTATATAAAAACAATCCAGGACAATGAGGAGGAGAAGCGTCAGGGAAGCGTCACACCAACAAACAACATGATTTAAAATACAAAATGAAGTAAAATTTGACGGGTTTTGAGGGCAAATCTAAGACACTGTGAAGTGCAAATACTGACAGATTAGCAACAGCAACTGAAATATCCTGAAATATTAAGTTGACGCATGACAAATGTGGCCGTTGTGACCATTTGAGCGTCGATTGGTGGACTGGTGTGCAGGTTTGGACGAATAAACGGAGAAATGCTGGGGGGGTCATTTCCTCTGGGAGATAACCGTCTGTTTCTGCCGTCTCCAGATTAAAAATGACCTTAAACAGCTCGATGGAAAGCAGCCCGGAGCTGCTGCAGCTCAGATTAATGTGTGCTGATGGCTAATAACACTCAGACGCCCTGAAGTCTGATGCAAGTTTATTTTTCATTCCTGTCGCGTGGCCGAACTCAAACTGCTGGTTTGTTCACAGACTTTATGAGCTACGACGGCGAGGAGGACAACGCAGACAACGGCGAAAGGCTGTAAACCAATCAGCAGAGCCGAGAGATAAGTGAACAGCTGGAGGATGAAACACGAGCCTCGACTCCTCCAGCAGAGAGCGAAGCTTCAGTCACACTGCTGTCTGACCAGCGTGAGCCCCAGAGGATGAGCCCTCGGACTGTGGAGGCCACCATCAGGTTGACGTTTCTGTTTTTTTTAATCGATCTGAACATCGATCGGATGGATTGATGACATTCACGCTCTCCTCTGGAGGAAATGAACATAATGTGTTCAACTCTTCGTTTAGGACCAAATACCTGCAGAACCAAAGAGCATCACCCTCTGCTGGACTTTGTGTTCAGTGCTCATTAGCAAATGTTAGCATGCTGACATTAGCATTTAGCTAATGTGTCTTAGCATGGCCTCACGGGGCTGCTAGCATGGATGCTACTCTCATTGAAACATTTGCTGCAGCTCTGAAGGCCTCCACAGAACCCTCAAACCCTCTAATCCTGCTGGCAGAAACTACACTTCCCAGAATCCCTCCAGAATCAGCTCCCTGTGGTCAGTTTTCCCACAGTCTGTCCTGACCCTGGCTCTGACCCCTGACCTCCGTGACCTTTGACCTGTGACTCGGGTTATGTTGATTGTTAACGTTGAGTGAAATCTGGTTTCACACGCTGACAGAAAACCTGAACGTCTTCTGAGAGACGAGGAGGGACGGACAGTCCTTCCATCTACGAAAGAGTACTAATACCACACTGTGAATACGACAAGTACAAGTACAAGTCCTGTTCAAAAGTCAAAGTGTGTGAGAAAATGTACTTAAGGTATGAAAAATGAAAGTACTCTCAAACATCAACCCTCTGGAGATACGTGGTTTCCACTGCACAGGAAGGGTATGAAAAAATGTAATCTGTAAAGTAACTAGTAACTAAAGCTGTGACAGATGCAGGAGAGTAAAAAGACTTGTCTCTGAGATGAAGTGCAGTAGAAGTACAAAGTAGCACAAAATGGAAGTACTTGTATTGCAATGTAAGTACAAGTACTGCAAAATCATAAATGTACTCAAGTTACTTTCTGCCCCAGGAGTAAATACTGTTTTTTTTTTTCATCTCAAACTGTTGGTGTATTTACTCAAAGATGAAAATACATTTTTATCTCAGTACTGCAGTATTTCCAGTGTGTATCATTGTCAGGTGAAGAGCTCCACCTGCTGGCCCAACACAAAACTGTATGTATCCTGTCCTACTCATCATCACGTACTTTTACTTTTAATACTTTCCGTACATTTTCCTGATTATACTTCCAAACATTCAATGCAGGACTTTTACAGAGTGGTATTAGTACTTTTACTGCAGTAAAGGCCCTGAATCCTTCCTCCAGCACTGATTCTAAATGTGTTTTTTATCTGTAAAGTACATCATGTGTACTGCAGTAACATGTGCAGTATCTCCATCTGTCTTGTGGTGGAGTAGGAGTACAGAGATGGAAATACTGCAGTAAAGTACTTGTCTTGTAGTAAACAGGAGTTGTCTCACCTCAGTGTCTTTGCTCCTGTGGTCTTCACCTCCTCCTCCTCCTTCCTCTTCTTCTTCTTCTTCTTGTCTCCCATCAGAACAGCGTCCAGGCTCTTCTCTGCCCTCGGTCCGGCTTTAGACTCCAGATTAAGTCTGAACTCTGGACCAGGACCAGCTCTGAAGTCTGGATTCAGTCCGTGGTCTACTCCAGACCTCCAGTCTGAGTTCACAGTCTGGATTTTAGATGTTCTGAATCTCTCCAGCTTGCTAGACTGTGGACTAGCCTGGATCTGGATTAAATTTGGACCCTCTGTCTCAGAACCGTCTTCTGGACCTGGTGATACTTTGACTTCGGGTTCAGACCCTGATAGAGAATCCACAGTTGGACTTTTCTTCTGTCTTTCCTGAGTTTCTTTGGTTTCAGAAGCTCGAGGAGCAGCTGCGACCTCTGCTCCCTCCTCGGGGTCGTCCCTGTCTCCTGTCCGGGGCTGGAGGTTGTTAAACTCAGGTGTTTCCTCCTGCATCCTCTCAGCTCTTCGTCCCACCTGTGGACTTTTTGGGGAGGCTTGGTTCTCCTCTTGAATGAGGAGCACCTTGGAAAGACCTCCTTTGTCCTGAGTTTTAACTCCAACACGTCCAGACTTAACAGGAGCAGAGACGGAGGTGTCAGCGTCCTCCTCTGTGTGGGTTTGGGCTGGGGCAGAAGGTGGACTCAGGACCAGTTTGCTGCTGGTCTTGGTGACTGGAGGAGCTGCGGTGGTGGTGGTGGAGGCTGGAGGTGTTAACGAGGCCATGAGGACTTTCATCTCTCTGGGAGCAGGTTTGGATTCTAGCTCTCGAGGGCTGCGGGGGGGCTTGAGGTTCAGGTGTGGGATTCTGGTGGGATGGATGGAGGTCGGCGGACTTCTTGCCAGAGAGGACATCACCGTGGAAACCTCACAGCGGTGACCACGGAAACCTCGTCGACACACGCAGCGGTTAGACTGCAGACACAAACCGTTGTTACGGCAACGAGGAAAACATCTGGCTACAAGAGGAGAGTGGACAAGGAGAGGAGGAGAGAAGAGGAGACATGGAGAGGAGGAGAGGACAAAGGAGAGGGAAGGAGAGGAGACAAGGAGAGGAGGAGAGGACAAAAGAGAGGGGAGGAGAGGAGACAAGGGGAGGAGAGGAGACAAGGAGAGGAGGAGGGGACAAAGGAGAGGGGAGGAGAGGAGACAAGGAGATAGAGGAGAGAAGTGGAGACAAGGAGAGGAGGAGAGGACAAAAGAGAGGGGAGGAGAGGAGATAAGGGAGGAGAGGAGACAAGGGGAGGAGAGAGGTAAGATGTGCAACATGAACACAGCCTGAGCATGAGCCTGCTGACATGCTAACAGTTAGCATGCTAACAGCTAGCATGAACATGTTTAGGATATTCAAGTCAACTTTATTTATACAGACAAACTTCACAGCGAATACAACAGACAACATCTTTAGATGAGTACAGATAGCAAGCATGTTAGCATTCAGCTAAGCCTGACGAGCTAAGCTAAGCTAACATGAGCTTTGTGCTTAGCAGCATGGAAGAGGTCAAAGGTCATGAAAAGTAGTAAGAGGACTTAAGAGGACGTTTTGGACTTCTTTTAGACCACTGCACGAACTGATCTGCATTTCCTTTGACAGGAGACGGAGGGTCAGTGTGTGTGTGTGTGTGTGTGTGTGTGTGTGTGTGTGTGTGTGTGTGTGTGTGTGTGTGTGTGCTTTCCAACCATTTCCCTGGACTTTTCTTCTATCAGGACAATGTGACCAAACAGTAAAGCTTTACTCATCGGCCTCTGAGCCCACTGGAACTTGTGTGTGTGTGTGTGTGTGTGTGTGTGTGTGTGTGTGTGTGTGTGTGTGTGTGTGTGTAAGCCTTCAGACAGAGGGTAAATCTGTTTCCATTCACGAGTTTCTGCTCTCTGCAGGACTTTCACAGTCGAGCCGTATAATCCAGACCTGAAAGAAACCATTTGGATCTGTGTGTGTGTGTGTGTGTGTGTGTGTGTGTGTGTGTGTGCGTGTGTATCAGCTCTACAGGTGCATTAAATAAATCACATTCAGAGTACACGGTCACCATAAAGAACAGAGTGACTGTGAAACCTGATCCAGACTCTGAGTCCACCAGAACACCTTGAACGCAGCATGAATCAGCTGTTCATGTCACATCTACAGTGACTCAGCACATTTACACACTCCATCTGTCTGCACGCAAGTGCAACATTGAGGTACTTGTACTGTACTTTTTACTTCACTACACTACTTTATTTGATAACTTCAAAAATTGTTTCTGTCCAATCATATTAATAAAAAACATCAATATGAACATTTTATAGTATTACATATCTTATAAACACACTATATCTAGACAGATATGTAACATCTTACTTTTCACTATTTCATATATAGATATACACACATATGTGTATGTATGTGACAGATATGTATATGTACACACACACACACACACACACACACACACGTATATATCCATATAGATATATATAGAAATAGACATAGATACTGTACACACAGACGGATGTCGTGGAAGCAAAAGAAAATGGAAATACTCAAGTAAAGTACAAGTACCTCAAACCTGGTTTTAAGTACAGCACTTGAGTAAATGTAGTTAGTTACTTTCGACCTGCAGCAGTGGACCAATCAGAAGCTGCCGAGCTGCGACCAAACGAACAGGAACAGATTCAGACTCACGTTTGGTGCATCGTCTGCTTTGAGGAGACAGAGTCCATCCGAGACAACAGCGTCCTCCACAGAGACGAGGGCTGCAGGAGACACAGGAGACACAGGTTACTACTGATCACTGACCAATAACCAATAAGAACAGAGCGCGTTGATAAACGACCAGTCAGAGGAGGACCAGTCAAAACCAGGACTGAAGATCAAATCAGACCACAAATACTACACAGTACTTCCACAGTACTTCTACTTCAGCCACATCGTCTGTTTTTATTGGTCGAGCAGCTTCTTCAAACGCGTGTTAGCAGCAGAGCATCCGCCCATCGGCCTTCTGGGAAAAAGAGACAATTAGCAGACCAACACTGGAACACAGCAAACACCTCACAGCTGTGTGTGACAGGAAGTGTGTGTGTGTGTGCGTGTGTGTGGTGTGTGTGTGTGCGTGTGTGTACGTGTGTGTGCGTGCGTGTGCGTGTGTGTGGTGTGTGTGTGTGTATGTGTGTGTGTGTGTGTGCGTGTGTGTACGTGTGTGTGCGTGCGTGTGCGTGTGGTGTGTGTGCGTGTGTGTGCGTGTGTGTGTGTACGTGTGTGTGTGCGTGCGTGTGTGTATGTGTGTGTGTGTGTGTGTGTGTGCGTGTGTGTGTGTGTGCATGTGTGTACGTGTGTGTGTGTGCGTGCGTGTGCGTGCGTGTGTGTATGTGTGTGTGTGTGTGTGTGTGTGTGGTGTGTGTGCGTGCGTGTGTGTATGTGTGTGTGTGTGTGTGTGTGTGTACGTGTGTGTGTGTGCGTGCGTGTGCGTGCGTGTGTGTATGTGTGTGTGTGTGTGTGGTGTGTGTGCGTGTGCGTGCGTGTGTGTATGTGTGTGTGTGTGCGTGTGTGTGGTGTGTGTGCGTGTGTGTGCGTGCGTGTGTGTATGTGTGTGTGTGTGTGCGTGTGTGTACGTGTGTGTGTGTGCGTGCGTGTGTGTGGTGTGTGTGCGTGTGTGTGGTGTGTGTGCGTGTGTGTGCGTGTGCGTGCGTGTGTGTATGTGTGTGTGTGTGTGTGCGTGTGTGTGCGTGCATGCGTGTGTGTGCGTGTGTGTATGTGTGCGTGCGTGTGTATGTGTGCGTGTGTGTGCGTGCGTGTGTATGTGTGCGTGCGTGTGTGTGCGTGTGTGTATGTGTGTGTGCGTGCGTGTGTTGATCGGCTTGGTTGCTAAGTGAAAGTTGATTTTAGTTAATAGTTTCAGTGATGAAATATATTTGTGTCATGACTGAGGTCTGATCGGATCTTTGATTGATTTCAGGATTTTACTGCATTTTAATACAAACTTAACAAGTTACTGCAGTACTTTACTTTCTATTGTTTTTTTTACTAATTTGTACTTAAAATATGATCAGCTGGTAAATTCTGATGTATTATTACACATTAAAACTTTATTGATCCTCGGGCGGACATTTAGAAAGTAACCAGCAGGTCAGAAACTATCAGTAACGCATCAGTAAGAGTAACAATACTTCAAGTATACTTGATGACAGTACTCATGTGAAGTTTAGAATGCAGGGCTCGAGGTTATGACCGAATATTTGTACACTATCATATTACTACTGAAGTAAAAGAGTTAGAAGCTGAAACAATCAGATGTGACGATCCGACAGGGTTCAGTTCTGGATCAGGTCCAGACTGAAACCCGAGTCCAGGACGGGAGGCGAGGCTGTGTGGACTCAACTCCTCCACAGAGGATTTAGTCATTACTCACAGTGAGCTGCTCGTATTGTAGCAGCAGAGGAGGCCCCTCTCCACGCCAAGACACACACACACACACACGCACACACACGTACAAACACACACACACACACACACACACACACGTACAAACACACACACACACACACACACACGTACACACACACACACGTACACACACACACGCACGCACGCACGCACGCACACACGTACAAACACACACACACACGTACAAACACACACACGCACGCACGCACGCACGCACACACGCACGCACATATGTACACACGCACACACACGCACGCACGCACGCACGCACGTACATATGTACACACACACACGTACACACACACACGCGCACACACACACGTACACACACACGCACGTACACACACACGCACGTACACACACACACACGCACACACACACGTACACACACACACACACACGCACGTACACACACGTACACACACGTGCGCGCACACACACACACACACATACACGCACACACATACACATGTACACACACACACACACGCACACACACACGTACACACACACGCACACACACACACACACACACGCACACACGTACACACGTACACACACACACACACACACGTACACACACACACACACACACGCACACGGCGCTGAACCTGTATACACACAGACAGTCTGGTCAGGTTGTTCCTCCGTGCGATGAGGCTCTCTGTCCGTCCTCTGTCTGTCCTCTGTCTGTCCTCTGTCCTCCTCTGTCCGTCCTCTGTCCTCCTCTGTCCGTCCTCTGTCTGTCCTCTGTCTGTCCTCTGTCCTCCTCTGTCTGTCCTCTGTCCGTCCTCTGTCTGTCCTCTGTCTGTCCTCTGTCCTCCTCTGTCTGTCCTCTGTCCGTCCTCTGTCTGTCCTCTGTCCTCCTCTGTCCGTCCTCTGTCCTCCTCTGTCCGTCCTCTGTCTGTCCTCTGTTTGTCCTCTGTCCTCCTCTGTCTGTCCTCTGTCTGTCCTCTGTCCTCCTCTGTCCGTCCTCTGTCCTCCTCTGTCCGTCCTCTGTCTGTCCTCTGTCTGTCCTCTGTCCTCCTCTGTCTGTCCTCTGTCCGTCCTCTGTCTGTCCTCTGTCCATCCTCTGTCCTCCTCTGTCCGTCCTCTGTCCTCCTCTGGACAAACAGTGTCTGAGTGAGGACAGCGTGTCTCCACCTGGACGTCGTTGACTGAATCAGAGAGAACTTCAAACACTGAGCACCTTTACAGAAACTCCTTCAGTCTGGAGGTCGTTTGATGTTTGTTTCTCGTTTGGTCGTCTAACCTCTCTGAGGCTGCGGCCATCTTGGTTACGCCGTCGTGGAGAAGGTGCACGCTCAGTCCACGTGTTTCCACGGCTCAGACGTTGTATGCTGACAGACAGGTTTGTAGTTCTGTGGCGGAAAAGATGAAGTTTCACGCCAAACGAAAAATAACGTTTGTGTTTCCCTCCAAAAGTTTCAGCGGAGAAATCGACGTGACCACACGACCCCGTGAGTAGCAGCATTAGCTTAGCTTGAGACAAGGAGCTAAATCAGAGCGGGGCATTTGACGGCCCGCGGGCCACATCCGGCCCTTAGGTGTCCTCCCGTTTGTTGATGTTACCTGGACCGGTAACCGGTAGCATTAGCTCACGAGATAACATCAGTTAGACGAGATAACATTAGTTTGCTAGCTAACTAGCTGCTAGCTAAGCTGAACTTTGCACTTTCAGAGATGCAGCTGCCGAGACAAGTTCAGTTCAAGTTATGTTGGTTCGGCCTCCGTCACAGCTCTGCCCGTGTACGTTAATCGATGAGAAAACATCCTATTTTAAAACTGTCAGATAAATGCAGAAAAAAGTTCAATATTTCCCCGTAGAAAATGGAAATACTCAAGTACAAGTACTTGAAACGTGTACTTCAGTGCAGGACTTGATGAAACTGACTCCCAGTGCTGCTGCTTTTTTTTTTTTTTTTTTTTGATCTTTAAGCGACAGAAAGGCCTCTGTTCGCTGTGAGGAAACATGAAAGCTTCAGCAGAAGGTCCTGGTCTTCGCCCTGAACACCACCTTCAGCCTCAGAGAGAAGCTCCACCTTTTCTTCTTCCTGCAGGGACACTGAGCGACTGTTCGCCTCGTGTCCACAGAGGACGTCTGGCCTCCTCCACAGGTCAGCCTGCAGGTCACACTCAGAGCCGACGTGAAACGAGTGTCTTTCTTCTCTCTGCAGCTCGACAGCAGACGGACGCTTCAAAGACGAGACGAGTCCGTTCATCGGACAGAACGTCCGTCCACTCGCAAGACGGCCGATAAAACGGCGTCTGTTCAGGCAAAAGGATGAAAAGTTGTCGGCTTCAGCTGCTTCAGTGTGTGTGTGTGTGTGTGTGTGACTTTGAAGTCAAGAAGGACTCTTTCACCTCTTCACACACTCATACAAACCTACATCTTAACCCTTTAAACCCACTGTTTACACACACACACACACACACACACACACACACACACACACACACACACAGTCTCTAAGCCCAGTCAGTCAGTTCACAGGGTTTAGGATTAGTGTGTTTGAGTGTGTGTGTTGACTTTGCATCCATCACTTGACCGTCAGTGAGACTTGCACTTGAAGCTGGTTACACACACACACACACACACACACACACACACACACACACACACACACACACAGAATTTCACACATTCCTGAGGTGTCTGCAGTCAGACACACCTGACAGCTGCTGATTGGCTGGATAATTTATGGTCACTCAGCCAACATCAGTTACAGACTGCAGGTAGAGCCGCTGAGGCTCAGTCACCACTTCTCATCTCAGCAGCTACTGGACAGATGATGATGACACGTCACGCCTTCGCCTGAACCATTCCTGTGTGAACGCAGCTTGACGTCAGGATCTTGGGAGTCTGTTCGCACAGACTGAACATCCAATCACAGCTCTTCATTTTAACCACCTGCGTGAAGCCATCAAGAAGGAAGGACTACAGATAAACTTCCAAGAACAAGAATGTAAACAAACATGGCGTCTGAGGAGGCATTAACATGACTCACTGTGTGTGTGTGTGTGTGTGTGTGTGTGTGTGTGTGTGTGTGTGAATACATGAGTGACTGATGTTTGCAGGTATTCTGACCTTCACCTGGTTGCAGTCTGACTGATTCACACTTTTTTCTGAAATAAGTGAAGTGCTGCGATGTCTTCACACATGCATGGACAGAGTAAATCAAGTAATCAGTGCAATAAAACACGTACATAAGAGTCTGTAAATACTATTTGCAGTTTTTTTTTACAATTTCTTTCTTTTATTTTTATTTAAAAATGCTCACTCTTTTGTATATATTCTGATGTTTCTAATTTGCATGCACTTCTTATATTAATCTGCTCTACTGATGCTGCTGTAATCTGGAATTTCCCCTCGCGGGACAAATAAAGGAATATTGAGTTGAATTGAGTAATCTGAGCTGACTGTCAGAGGACGAACTGTCTCCCTGCCTGACAGACCGGACTGAGGCTCTGGTCCCTCTGGTCACAGTGAAAGTGGTTCCATCAAACTCATCACTTCATGATGAAATCTGGCAGCAGCTCTAACAGCTTCATGTTTCTGCAGCTCACCCGGTCACCGCTGACCTCCTGCCGCCGAGCTTCTCCCCGGCTCCCCTCACGGCCGCCGGCTTACCGCTGTCCCGCCGCAGCGGCGTCGCTCCGCCGGTGCTCTGCCTCCTCCACCCCGGCTGCACGCCTCCCTCCTCCCGAGCAGGAGGATGCTGAGCGGCGGTGTGAAAAATGAGAATCCAGAGCCAGCAGAGCCAGCAGAGCCAGCAGAGCCTCATGTTTGATTTCGAGAGAAAATTCAAGAAAACTTTAAAATACTGGCAAATTCATAGTGACCCTAACCCCACTGAAGCTCGAGTGACTGAGTCCTCATGAATTCCAGCCTGTGGCTTTATTCTGCTGTCAGCCAATAGGAACCCAGACTAACAGCAGGCGCTTCTGAGTAGCCAATAAGAGCCCAGGAGGAAGAAAGGAAAGCAAGGAGGGGAGGGAAGGAGGTAGGACAAGTTATGTTCTTCAGGCTTTTACACCTGAACAAGTTACTGTTACACTTAATGTAATTTAATTTAATCATCCTCACAGGACACAGATGAGTCTAAACTTTACATCAAACTAAATACATTTGGACTAAATCACAGAAGTACTTTTACTTCAGTAAAAGTACAAATAGTAGAGTCTAAAAATACTCATTACAAGTAAGAGTGTAAAATGAGTTCAAAATGTATTACCATCAGAATGTACTTCAGAGTATTTGAATGTTGTACTTCATCAATAGTAGTTTGAGATACTTTGTGTACTTCTGAGTACATTAGTGATACATTACTGTATCGTGTGTTTTTATGTAAAACTGTCAGATAATGTCGTAAAAAGTAGAATATTTCCCTCTGAGATGGAGTTAAGTGAAAGCATAAAGGAGCATAAAATGGAAATATTCAAGTACCAGAAAATAATAATTTTATTTTCACTGAAGTTTTGGTTTCATGTTTCACTTTGAATTCATAAACACTTTAAATCTTTAAGTGACATCCTTTTATTAAATATTAAAGATTAGAAACTATATTCACACATATTTAAAGCTTCCTGCTTTTAGCATTTGGGTACCATACTGTTTCTCTAATTATTTCTGTGGCTTTTTAAATTCTAGTCGGGGCTTTTACTTTGAAGGGTGCGACCGGAAATGGCCCTGATGGAAATTCCGGATCATTTTAGTGAGCCAAATGATCTGGTTCCCTTCTCTTTCGGCTCCCAAGCAGCTCTTCATTTAGTACCACTTGTTTCTTTTATAATTCAGCCAAATTTAGCTTAGCTTGTACCTGTGACTGTTTTGTATGTTTATATAACACCTAAAATACTCAATGTATAGTTCAATACAATACTTAAATAATGCAACAAAAAATAAATAAAAGCATCGAAAGCATGTATATGTGTGTATTAAATGTTTAATTTGACATTGAACTGTGTTTTGCACGTAAGTCTCAACAGCTCGTTAAATACCGAAGTGACAAGTTTCTGGGTCGTATTTAACGAACATGATAAAGGACCATTCGGCTCTCAGACGGGAATCGGATCGTAGAGTCGATTCGTCCACCAATGACTCATCGCTGGCGGCTAGCTTGATGCTAGTAGCCTCAGCTCGGCTGGTCCTCGCGCCCTGTGCTGCGGTCCTCGATCAACGTTTGTGCATTTAAAGTAAATGAACGTGTCCAACAACGGACTGTCGGAACAGTTTGACCCGTTTTAGTAGACTGTTGAGACGCGTTAACCCGGCTTCGAGTCGCCTAGCTCTCTCTCTCTCTCTCTCTCTCTCTCTCTCTCTCTCTCTCTCACACACACACACACACACACACACACACAACTGAACCGTGCAAGTAGCTAACTAGCATTAGCTCGCTCCGGCAGCTAGGTTAGTTAGCTATTTAGCTAGCAGCTGAGCCAACACGGCATAATGGATCTTTTTGACGACCTGCCGGAGCCCACACAGACCCCCGGTGAGTTGTGATGAAGGGACGGTCAGTGCTGCGGCACCGACCGCTAACAACAGACACGTTCAGCCACAGAGCCGAAACACGACGCGTCGAATGGGACAGCGTTACCAGTAACACCAGCGTCACCCGTTTACCTCTATGCACTGGTGCATCTACTCTAGCACAGAGTTAAGCTTGTACTTGTACTTCGTGTGTTTCCATTTCAAAGTAAGATCCACAGATTCAGGTGTTGAGCAGAGAAAAAGCCAAATAGAAAAATTAAAGGTTGAAGGTCAAGTTGAGGCTTCACGAAACTACAAACCGTGAAAATAGAAACTACAGAAGAACAATTAAAGAGAAAACTAACAACACGACGATGTGAGTCTCCACCAGACAGAATATAATAAGATTCAGTACTGTTTGGTAGAGTTAAAGTAGAAATATAAAGTAATATTTGGTGTAAAAAAGCAGGAAATTAAATATTAAATATATATATACATTAAAGATAATCAGCTTTCTTTAAATCACTGCGCTGAAGCAGCTGGAGGAGCATTGAAACGTTTTCTGCTCGCTGCTCATCGCTGTGTTTGCTTTGATTCTTCTTCAGCTCCGGTTTCTGCAGCTCAGCCAGCGTCCACCACAGAAGAAGAGAATGAAGAAGAGGAGGAGGAGGAGGAGAGAACGTCCAAACGTAAACGAGGCGCTGCAGAGAGCCGCTTGGACGAAAAGGAGGAGCCGATCAAGAAAGTTTGTAAAGAAGGTTTTCAGCTCTTCCACCACAGTTTGTTTGCTTCTCAGTAAAGACTCACAGTCGATGGAAATGAGACGTGTGGACACTGAGTGTGAAGACTGACATGTTTGTCCAGGTCTCCCCGTGCTGAAGGGCTACGTGGCGGCGAGGCGCGGCGAGCGCGAGGAGATGCAGGACGCTCACGTGCTGCTGAGGGACATGAGCGGCTTTCTGTCCGCTCTGCCGCCTCAAGTGTAAGACCTGCAAACGGCCGCCGTCCAACAGGAAGTCCTCCAGAGGCAGAGTGCGTCTCTCTGATGTGTCCCCTGTGTCCCGCAGGTCTCAGGTGGCGTTCTTCGCGGTGTTCGACGGCCACGGAGGAGCTCGAGCTTCTCGATTCGCTGCAGAGAATCTTCACCACAATCTGGCCAAGAAGTTCCCGAGCGGTGAGTCTGAGAGGGGCGTCGCCGAGTCCTCCGGCAGGAAGGGCGAGCAGCGCGTCCTCCCTCGTGGCTAAAATGTGTCGTCTCTTTCAGGAGAAACGGAGAACGTGGACAAGCTGATTAAAAAATGTCTCCTGGACACGTTCCGGCAGACGGACGAAGACTTCCTGAAGAAAGCGTCCAGCCAGTGAGACCAACGTTTTCTACATCCAGTAAACGTCTAAAGTGATCCAGCAAAGCTCTGATGGAGCCAGTTTGAACGGAGCCTCGGTGTCTGTTTGTGTTGTGGAACAGGAAACCAGCGTGGAAGGACGGCTCCACGGCGACCTGCGTGCTGGTGGTGGACGACATGGTGTACGTGGCCAATCTGGGGGACAGCAGGGTACGCTGGGTTTCATCCTTTCACCACAGTAACACATCGTCTCTGCTGGATGTGGCTGGTTCACCTGAAGGTCTGTCTGTCCGTCTGTCTGTCTGTCTGTCTGTCTGTCCGTCTGTCTGTCTGTCTGTCCGTCTGTCTGTCTGTCCATCCGTCTGTCCGTCTGTCTGTCTGTCTGTCCGTCCGTCTGTCTGTCTGTCTCCAGGCAGTGTTGTGTCGGATGGAGGCGACAGGAGGTGCAGACAGTGCGAGGAGGTCGGTGACTCTGGCCCTCAGCAGAGAACACAACCCGACCATCTATGAGGAGAGGATGAGGATCCAGAGAGCAGGAGGCACCGTCAGGTTCGGAGTTCACCTTCAGTTTAAGAAACTTTATTTAAAAAAGAATGAAGCACTGAGCTGACATTCAGCTGTGTGTGTGTGTGTGTGTGTGTGTGTGTGTGTGTGTGTGTGTGTCAGGGACGGCAGGGTGCTGGGTGTCCTCGAGGTGTCTCGCTCTATCGGAGACGGTCAGTACAAACGCTGCGGAGTCATCTCAACCCCCGACCTGAGGAAGTGTCAGCTCACAGCCAATGACAGGCAAGAACAGAGCAGACGGCCACTGCTGATTGGTCAGAGTGCAGCTGTCAGTGTCAGAGTTCTTCTTCTGCTTCTTTCTGAGACGTTCAGATCGATGCCTCTCTCAGGTCTGCGCGGCAGATACAGAGCTACATCCAGCAGCTGCTTAGCCTAGCTTTGCCTAGCTTAGCATCACAGACTGCACGCAGCAGCAGCTCACAGATCAGCATGTCAGGTGTTTGTTTAACGGTCGTCTCTCTGCAGGTTCATCGTCCTGGCCTGTGACGGTCTGTTCAAAGTCTTTTCCGCTGATGAAGCTGTGAAGTTCGTCCTCGGCGTCCTGCAGGTTTCTGTCTTTTCTTCTGGAGGATGGTTGATGGCGGCTTTGGGCCACCGTACTTCATGTAGTTTCCCAGTGCAGTGACGGTTTCTGACACTTCAGGCGTTTCACTTTACTGTGATTCAGTTTTAGTCATTCGATTGTTGTCGTTTTTAGTCCCTCTGTGAAATTGTAGTCTCAGTTTGGATTTTTAGTTTGTGAACACACAGACATGGAACATAGGTTTTTAGCTTCAGTGTGATTCACACGTCCTGATGATCTCTGATGTCCATCACACACAAACATCCAGAAATCTGCAGATATGAAGTCAAAAAGAGTGCAGACCCTGCCTGAGAGTCCTCCTGTTTTTAAGTTTTCTTCAGTGTATCGTGATCCACTGATGGTTTTCTGAACATCCACGAACACACTGCTAACAGGAGCTAACGGCTAATTCAGCTAAGTTTAAGCAGAGACAATGGGACTAAATGTGAGGCTAAAAAAAAAACATGCTCAAGTTGTAACTCACAGTTCACTCACTGACTCCATCACAACATTATACTTCCTGTTTGCATTCCCAAAGCATCATGGGAACAGTAGTTCCAAAACTTAGAGCACGATTCCTCCCAAAGAAGACAA
>NC_135080.1:810000-887500 GCF_051107435.1 Chaetodon auriga | reverse complement strand
CCTCACCAAAAGTAACGTCTAATGGGAGTCAGCGCTAACTTTAGCATTACTAGCTCTGCTAACAGAGAGGGAGAATTTAAAAGAAGGATCCAGATTACAGACAGATAAAAGATCACATCCTGCACAGCTCGCGTCGGCTCCAGCAGAGACCTGGACCCAGAGTCGACCTGAACCATGAAATCCTCATCAGTGTCAGCTGGTCTGTCCGTCCCACAGCTGCTGACATCACTGATCAGATCATCAGCCCGACGCAGCCGATCAATCTGATCTGTGAAATGTGGTTGGAGGACTCACGTGGTTCTTTCGGGTCCAGGTGGGGTGACGTCCCGGTATAGAGGCTGCTCTTGCACTGAAAAAGGACTCGAGGTCCTCACTTGTCCCTGTTGCTGTGTCTCAGTGGTTGTAGTTCTCTGTGCTGTCTGCAGGGGTCGCTGTTAGCCTGCGAGTTCCTGCTGCTGAACGGAGCGAACGTCAACCACCGAGACCAGAGAGGACGAGGAGCTCTGCACGCTGCTGCCACCGCTGGACACACCGGGTAACTGCACACGCACACACAGACAGAGACAGACACACACACACTGACTCATTTAGATAAACTGGAATAATCACCGCTAATTTTCATTGGCTGTTGTAGACAGGTGTGTTTGCTGTTGAAGAGAGGAGCCAATCAGTACGCTGCAGATGAGAGAGGGCAGGACCCATTGGCCATCGCCGTGGAAACAGCCCACGCTGACATCGTCACACTGTGAGTCATCATGATGAGACGTCAGGTCTGTGTGTTCAGACAGGGGGTTAGCCTAGCTTAGCATAGAGACCGGAAGCAGAGGGAAACAGCTAGCCGGGTCACATGACCAACAGGGGGCAGCCGAGCTAATCTGTTAGCATGTTTACTGCCAGCTGAGCGTTTCTGACTCGTTAGCTGTTAGCTGTGACGTCTCTCCCCGACCTGGAGGGAAAAGCCTGCATCTCCCAGCAGAGACGAAGGTGCAGCAGTTTCCTCTTCGTCGTCTGACGTCTCTGAGACGTTGCTGGAGGAGCGACTCGTTAAAGAGTCTGTGATGAAGTTCTTTAGTGGATCTGTCGATGGCTGAAGCGGTGAAACGAAAGCTGCAGGTTTGATTTGACGCTGCTGGTCATGTTTCAGGCTGCGGATGGCGAGGATGAACGAGGAGATGAGGGACTCTGAAGGCGTCTTTGGAGCTGCAGGTCAGTGAACGTTCTCCTAAAGAATCACTCTGCCTGAAGGCAGACTGACAGCTGACTGCTGGTGTGTCCTCAGGAGACGACGAGACCTTTCAGGACATCTTCCGGGACTTCAGCGACATGGCGTCACATGACCCGGAGAGGCTCAGCAGACGGCAGTTCAGCCGCGGAGGAGATGAAGAGGAGGAGGTGCGAGGAGGAGGACGAGGAGGAGAAACAGCGAACGACTAACAGTGTTGAAAAGACCGAGACTGGAACCCCATGCTGGGTTTCCCCGGTACCAGTCCGGATGGTCTGTTTGACATTTCAGAGTCTACTGACAGAACACAGTGTAGTCTCGTCTTTCGAACAGCACAGGTGTGAGTACACCTGAGTCATGTTACCTTGAGGAGGAGCTGCAGCTAATGTTTGTTTCATTATCGTTTACCTGCGTTCGTCTGTTTGTTTGGTCTTTAAAATGTCAGAAAAAAGTGAAAAATAATCAGATTGTTAGAGGCTGCTAGTCTTCATGCTAAGCTAAGCTAAGCTAACCACGTACAGAAGTGAATACGCGTACTTCCTAAAAGGTGAAGTAGTCCTTTGATCAAATATTACTTTCGTCACTAGATAACAGTAAAAACCTTGTTAGTCATTCAACTGGTTACAGAACAGGAAATGAACAGTTACTGTCGGAGCAACGTTACCTGTAAACAGGTGTGATGATGTCATGAAGCGAGGAGGTCACCTGTCACAGAAGCAGCTGCAGGTCTGAGGTCGCTTCCTGTCACCTGCGTTTACTGACAGGTGTGTTTGTCCAGGAAGTCAGTGGGCGCTGAACCGTTCAGAGCGAAAGAATCGAACAGAAGGATTTCACCGAAATCCGCTCAGACACTGTTTGACGGACGTTTCCGCAGCAGAAGAAGAAAGCAGGAAGTGAAACCCCGATTTTAAAAGAAAAATAAAACTATGTGATAACTCACTGATGCTTTTTGACATAACTGAAAACAAAGACGATATATTTCTGGTCAGTAATTATCTGTACTGTAGTTTGTCAGTGGCGGAGTCCGCCATTCATCCAGATTCAGGTCGTTACCGTTGGTGATTTGATTGGAACAGTTAGACAAAAAAAAAGGTGTCTACATTACTCATACATTACCCACAATGCAATGGGACTGCTGACAGCTGGATGGGAGGTTGAGGTTCCCTTTAAAGTAGCTCTGATTGGACAGTGAGTCTGATGTCAATCAGACAGGTGGCGGACCCGCCACTGACAGGACAGACAGAATCAATAACATGTTTGACTTCATGAGGTCTTAAAGACGGTAGCTCCCAAACAGATTCAGACTCAGATCTCGACCTGGACCTGGACCTGGACCTGGACCTGATGACACATCAGGTCAAGTGTGAAGTTTCTGAACTTGTTTTCTTGTTTTGTTGTTTTCTCACAAAGGGACTTCTTGTGTTTCTCAAGGATTTTTAACACTTAATGCAGTTTTAGAGCCACACCCTGATTCAGATCCTGAACGAGGACTGATGTGGACCAGCGCACGGCCCTGAAGCAGCTGCTGAGGTCACGTCTGGTTTATTTATTGATGATATTGATCTTTAGAGCCTCAGTTCATTCCAGACTGTTACTGATGTGACTCAATAAAACCTCTCGTGTCCGTCAGCCTGCTGTCGTCTCCTGCTTTCACCTGTTGTGGTGGAATGTAACTGAGTATAAACTAGAAGTATTTGTATTTTGCTTGTACTTGTTTGGAGTGATGGAGGTTAAATTCCTCTGGCTAACGATGGTGAGGCTTTCACTGATTGGACGTCACTGTGATGTCACGCTGCGTGAGGTCACAGTGACCTTTGACCTCTGACCACCAAAATCTGATCAGTTCATCCTGGAGTCAAAGTGAACGTTTGGACGGACAGCCTGAAGACACGTCTGTCTCTGCCGCAGAGACATGAAGAGTGAAATATATTTAAAGTCAAAATGAGGAGAAACAGTTAATTTTTCACCCTGAAGAGAAAAATGTTGATGTTTGATTTCTTTTATTTCAGCCTGAGAACTCGAGTTATACAGAATCAGACTTTAAGCTTTTATCTATTTGTTGCTTTGTGATGGTGATTTTTTTCATGGTGATGCTAAAAGTGAATAATTCTATAAGAACATTTTAAAACCTGAAATAATAAATCTAAAATTCTTTGACACGTAAAACATTTATTAAGAAAACTGCAGTTTATGTACAAACAGTGACTGAAAACAAACTTAAAAACAAACTTAAGGTGCTTTAAATTTAATACTGACGTTTCTGAAAGCAGCTGTGTCGCTCAGGCTGACGTGAAAGTGAACTTTGTCCTCTGTGAGCCTCCGTACAAACTGGTCCTGGTTCAGATTCGGTTCAGTTTGTCCCGGGTCATCTGAACCAGCTGCTCCGAGTATTTCTCCAACAGAGACAACGTCGCAGCGCCCTCGTCTCCGCCCCGCAGCGCCGCCCGCAGCTCAGAGTTAACGACATCGAACGCCTCCTGCAGGACGGACAACATCTGAAGACGCGACTCCGAACGGTCCGCCGCCACGCCGAGCTGCAGGAAGCAAACAACCGTCACTGAAGGCGAAGAAGTCGCAAAATGGCGAGAAATGAAAGGAGAAGTTTGGTGTTTGAAGCGTCTTTAGGAATCGACTCTTCCCTCACAGCTGCTCTCCTCACGATGTGAATGAAACAACAGACAGGAAGTGAGACAGGAAGTTCACCTGTTGGTAAAGGTGCGCGGCTCGTCTCGCTGTCCGTCTCAGCTCGTCGCACACCTGCTGACACTGCAGCAGACTGACCGACTCTTCATCGCCCGAACCTGCAACAACAAACATCCTGATGAGGCATCTCTTACAGGTCTGACCTGAAGGGGGCGCAACAGCACCAGGAGGAACGTGAGGACGTGACAGGAAGTTACCTGTCAGAGGGGGGCGGAGTGTTTCTGACAGAGAGGAGGAGGAGGAGGAGGTGGGCAGCTCAGAGGAGGAAGACTTGTCTCCCACAGACGAGTCTGAAAAAAAGATCAGAAACAGAAAACAGTCTGAACAATGAGAGAAAAACGTTTCAGGAAGAAAAGTTTTACTCTTCAGTTAAAACATTCAGAAAAAAAACATCCAAAGAAGAAACTAAACTGACAAAAGTTCAGCCTGCAGATTTCTCCTCTCTGACCTGGATCAGTCTGGATTCTGGTCTCGGACCCTCCTGGACCTTCCGCCAGCCTGGAGTCGGAGCAGCTGATGATGTCACATGATGTGGGCGTGTCTGCAGAGGGGGCGGGAGTTTGGATGAGGGTTTGGCTTTGATTGGTCGGCGTCTCCTCCACGCTGCTGACGCTCCACCTCCCGACTTCGCCTGGTGACATCACCTCAGTGGGCGTGGCCGACACCTGCGGGCTGGAAGACGGTGACAGGCGTCAGGACACGCTGAGAAGATGTTAAAACATCTTGGCCTGATTCTGGAAAAACTCAACCAGGTGTTACCTGGTCCGGTCCTGATGGGGGTCCAGACCAGACGACGGCATGGGGGCAGGAGGCTGGAGGTCTGAGGAGGAGGAGGACAGGTTCTCCTCCTCCTGGGAGGAGGTGGGCGGGTCCTGGCTCACTTTTGCTCTGGAGCTGGCCGTGGTGCCCAGGTATCCGAGCCGAGGCGCCCCCTGCTGGACTGGAGACGCTACGCTGCTGCTGCTGCTGGGGGCCGCTGCGGCGACGTCTGATTGGTTAGAAAAAAGCAGGTGATCAGGCAGTGAACAGTGAGGACGGATGGACAGTACAGACACACATCTGATGACAGATCCCGATCAGGGTCTATGGAGAACAGGAGATCCGGCTCCGTGAGCTGACACCGTTTGCGACAAAGTGCTGGTGTCTGTTAGACCTGAACGTGGAGTGAAAACCCTCATGTGATCTGAAGCACTGGTCCTGCACTGGTCCTGGTTCAGGTCCAATCTGGAGTCAGACATCTGGAACAGGAAGTTATCCCAGGACGTCCAGGACCAGTGAGGACCCTGAAGGAGACCCTAACCCACAGCCACCGTCAGGGTGAAGTGACAGAAGACAGGTTGACCTCCAGTCCACCAGTTTACACCAGAGAGAACCCACCGACCCACACGCACACACACCTCGCAGCGTTTGTCTGCACTGGACGACCACCACAGTGTGTCGTCTGCGTGTCGGGCGGCGAAGGGGCTGATGGGAAATCATACAGGAAGCTCTACGACGAAGGACTGAGGGGCTGCATCTCACTGTGATCACACACACACGCACACACGCACACAGTACAGAGACTGAACACACACACACACCTCATGGCAGCGTTTTTAAGTCGACACTTTGTGATCAGGGTTGTAGGGGGAGTGGAGGCTTTTATTTTGAAAATCCAGCAATAGGAATTAAGCTGAGAAGCAGACTGAAAGCTAAACTTTTTACTAGATTATTAAACTGATGGATGAAGAGGAAGTTAAAGAAAACGTTTATTGTACAGTTTTAATAAAGTTTCCATTTGAACAGACAATCGTTTACTGATCAGTAACCAATAAGAAACAGGTGTCTGCTGCAGTCTGTCTGCATAACTCTGGAAAATAAACCTTTTCATGAAAATATGGACTGACCCTGAGCTTCACTGATTGGCAGAGTGAAAGAAGTTATTGATTTTGGATCAGTGTTGTAGGATTCATGATGATCAGTTACAGGTTACAGGTGTAGTTTGTCTCCACCTTCCACCCGCAGACTCACCTCCACCGTTAGTGTTTTCTGTGTGAGTGGACTGCGATGAGGCGACCTCGCCGCTCGACTGCGAGTCCACCTGAAAACAAACGTTCAGTCAGCGTTCAGACCTCACAGCTGATGAGATCATCATACTGCTCTGCTGTGTTCAAGGTGTGTTTCAGGTGTGTTCAAGGTGTGTTCCAGGTGCACCTGTACCGATGTGTTGCTGACGCTGCTCTCCTCTGAGATCCTGGTTGGGATGGAGACGGGAGGCGGAGCTCGGCTCGGCCACGTCCTAAAAACAAGGCAGGAACAGGAAGTTATCACATGGTGATTGATCTGTGGCGATCAGCACTGACGGCCACATATTGATCCTCTATGACTGTAATTATCTGAGTGGGGAAAAAGGTATTTCACTGTGAGCGCTGTGGCCCCAGTCCCTTAGGATTGTGGGTAGACTGACTTGATTCTGTCCTGGAATCTGGACAGGAAGCGGGTGGAGATGCTGAGTCGAGGGTTCAGGAAGTGTTTTTCCTCTGGAGGCCGTAGAGTCCTCAGGTCCGTGTCAAACTTCTCTGAAAGGTCAAAGGTCACAAACACACATGAAAAGAGAGTTTACACATCACTAATGACACTGAAGGGTGTGTGAGGGGGGTGTGAAGGGTGTGTGTGAAGGGTGTGTGTGAGGGGTGTGTGAGGGGGGTGTGAGGGGTGTGTGAGGGGTGTGTGAGGGGGGTGTGAAGGGTGTGTGAGGGGTGTGTGAGGGGGGTGTGAGGGGTGTGTGAGGGGGGTGTGAGGGGTGTGTGAGGGGGGTGTGAAGGGTGTGTGAGGGGTGTGTGAGGGGGGTGTGAAGGGTGTGTGAGGGGTGTGTGAGGGGTGTGTGTGAGGGGTGTGTGAGGGGGGTGTGAAGGGTGTGTGTGAGGGGTGTGTGAAGGGTGTGTGAGGGGGGTGTGTGAGGGGGGTGTGAGGGGTGTGTGAGGGGGGTGTGAAGGGTGTGTGAGGGGTGTGTGAGGGGTGTGTGAAGGGTGTGTGAGGGGTGTGTGAGGGGGGTGTGAAGGGTGTGTGAGGGGTGTGTGAGGGGTGTGTGAAGGGTGTGTGAGGGGTGTGTGAGGGGTGTGTGAGGGGTGTGTGTGAAGGGTGTGTGTGAGGGGTGTGTGAGGGGGGTGTGAAGGGTGTGTGAGGGGTGTGTGTGAAGGGTGTGTGTGAAGGGTGTGTGAGGGGTGTGTGAGGGGGGCGTGAAGGGTGTGCGAGGGGTGTGTGAGGGGTGTGTGAGGGGTGTGTGAGGGGGGTGTGAAGGGTGTGTGAGGGGGGTGTGAGGGGTGTGTGAAGGGTGTGTGAAGGGGGTGTGAGGGGGGTGTGAAGGGTGTGTGAGGGGGGTGTGAAGGGTGTGTGAAGGGGGTGTGAGGGGTGTGTGAGGGGTGTGTGAGGGGGGTGTGAGGGGGGTGTGTGAAGGGTGTGTGTGAGGGGGGTGTGAGGGGTGTGTGAGGGGTGTGTGAAGGGTGTGTGAGGGGTGTGTGAGGGGTGTGTGTGAAGGGTGTGTGTGAGGGGTGTGTGTGAGGGGTGTGTGAGGGGGGTGTGAAGGGTGTGTGAGGGGTGTGTGTGAAGGGTGTGTGAGGGGTGTGTGAGGGGGGCGTGAAGGGTGTGTGAGGGGTGTGTGAGGGGGGCGTGAAGGGTGTGTGAGGGGGGTGTGAAGGGTGTGTGAGGGGTGTGTGAAGGGTGTGTGAGGGGTGTGTGAGGGGGGTGTGAGGGGTGTGTGAGGGGTGTGTGAGGGGGGTGTGAGGGGTGTGTGAGGGGTGTGTGAGGGGGGTGTGAGGGGTGTGTGAGGGGGGTGTGAGGGGTGTGTGAGGGGTGTGTGAGGGGGGCGTGAAGGGTGTGTGAGGGGTGTGTGAGGGGGGTGTGAGGGGTGTGTGAGGGGTGTGTGAGGGGTGTGTGAGGGGGGTGTGAGGGGTGTGTGAGGGGGGTGTGAGGGGGGTGTGAGGGGTGTGTGAGGGGTGTGTGAGGGGGGTGTGAAGGGGGTGTGAGGGGTGTGTGAAGGGTGTGTGAGGGGTGTGTGAAGGGTGTGTGAGGGGTGTGTGAGGGGGGCGTGAAGGGTGTGTGAGGGGGGTGTGAGGGGTGTGTGTGAAGTGTACCGTCGGTCAGGCTGGAGGCCAGAGTGTCAAAGTGGTTCTTCAGAGAGTTTCTGTCGTCGTCCTCCTCCAAACACAAACTGCCCACAGAGCTGCCCTGACTGAGGGAGTCTGTGTCTGAGGCACAAGAGAGGAGAAGAGAGGAGGTGAGAGGAGGTGAGAGGAGGTTACCACTATGACATATGACATTAATAATATGCAGAGTCACATGCTGCTCTCTGACCGGCGTCGTGCTGCTGCTCCAGACTTCCTGCTGAGCCTTCGGAGCAGGCAGAGTCCGGACTCAGCTCAGTGCTCCACAGTGGCTCCGCCCCCTGACCTCTGACCTCCAGCTGGGTCAGAGACTGCTGAGGGTCAGCGACGCCCTCAACATCGAACTCCCTGAACACAGAAATACCGATCATCAGACACGATGTGCCAGGACACGCCTGGACCTGAGCCTCACCTGGACCTGAGCCTCACCTGTCAGTGGTGGTGTTGGTGGTGTCGGGGTAGAGGATGTAGCTGCTCCTGTCCTCACCTGGACTCTGCAGCACAGGAGGTCACACACAGAGTCAGCTGTTGCATTATGGGAGAACACTTTGTAAATACTATCTACAATTTCTTAGAATTTTTTACAATTTCTTTCTTTTTATTTCTATTTAAAAATTCTCATTCTTTGTATATATTCCGATGTTTCTAATTTGCGTGCTCTTCTTATATTAATCTGCTCTACTGATGCTGCTGTAATCTGGAATTTCCCCTCGCAGGACAAATAAAGGAATATTGAGTTGAATTGAATTGAATTGAAATATCTGTTCGTCTGGACACTGGAGCTCACCTCCTTCTCCTCCTCTCCATCTTCCTCCTCCTCCACCTCCTCACCCAGCAGACTATCCAGACTCTGAGGGTGGAAGTCCTCCTCCTCCTCTTCCTCCTCCTCCATCTGACTCGGGGAGAAGCTGGCACAGATGATCAGAGGGTCCAGCTGCTCCGCCCACCGACTCCTTACCTGACGAGGCTCAGCGTCTGATTGGACAGCAGCGGAGGCGTCGCCCTGACCCTGCTGAACACACACACACACACACAGATACACACACGCTGACAGAAAACCAGTCAACAAATGATTGATTATGTGTGAGCTGATCAGTTACACGGTGAATGAACGGACCAGTTTTCTGAACCACATGGGCAGTTTTCCGTTGGTCTGAAGCGTCGGAGGATCTGAAACACAACAGAGACAAAGTGTCTTCAGCAGCCTGAGGACGGACATCAAAGATCAGCTTCGCACAGTTTCAGCTGCACGTGTCCACACAAAGACCTGGTCCCAGCACACAGGATGTGGGCGTAACGGGACCTCAGGGGCTTCCGTCCAGTCAAACCGCTGATGGTGCAGGTGTTGTGTTCAGGTGCTCGTCAGGAGAAACACACTCAAAGCTCTTTCCTTCCACTAGGATAGAAAGAAATGCCTCACTGAGCTCCTCCTCCTCCTCCTCCTCCTCCTCCTCCTCCTCCTCCTCACCTTGAGCTGAGTCCACTCTGTGTGGAGTTCTGAGGCGGGCCTCTTCCTCCTCCTCTTCCTCCATCAGAGGCAGCTGACAGGCGGGCACAGTGATGAAGGTCTCTCTCCTGAAGTAACAACACGATGGGATGAGTGTGGAGTTCACTTTGACCACAGAAACAAACCGAGCAGCAGGCTGAACACCTCCTCCTCCCTCCTCCCTCCTCCTCCTCCCTCCTCCCTCCTCCCTCCTGTTCAGCTTCTTCATCTCTCACCTGATGCTCTGCTGTTTGTGGCTGCTGGTTTCAGGTGCGGGGGGCGGTTTGAGGCCACGCTTCTTCCTCATGATGCTGGTCATCTGAGAGTCCAACCGCCACACAAACACACAACTGCATGCAGGCAAACACACATACACATACACACACACACACAATGGAAAACAGGAAATCACTGAACACGTTTAAACTGGTCTCAGTCTTCAGAAAGTGACACCTGAGTGAAGCTCACCTGTGCTGACATCAGTAAGTCTTACCTGTCTCCGGACACAGTGATGAGGTGTCTGCAGTCCTGACTGAACCTCATACAGGTGACGATCTCTGAGGAAACAAGCGCATCGTGTTTGAAACACACAAACTTCTCCGTCTGGACCAATCAAAGCCAGCAGACCAACGTCATCGGATTTACTGACCGGAGTGTCCGAACAGGGTGGAGACACACTCTCCTGACTCGTAGTCAAAGATGGTGATGTTTTTATCAGAGCAGCTGGTGGCGAAGAACGACCCCGACGGATCCACGTGAACCTGCAGACAACGCCAAGCATCAGCCAATCACATCCCAGCACAGTCAACACGTAGACAACGAGTAACAAATCAAACAAAGGAAAAGGTTAAAATGACCAAGCAGGAAGCCGAGCTGAGGCGACCCTGCTCAGGAGCAGAGGCAGAAACCCAGCGTCTGCGTTTTGGTGACCTCGCTGATTTAATACCTTCACCCTCGTCATCGTCAGGCCGCGGTGACATCGATGTCCCCGCCGTCCTTACCTTCAGCAGAGCTCCTTCATCGCTGGACGAGCCTTTCAAACACTTCTTCAGCTTCCCAGTGTCCACGTTGTAAACCCTGAAAAACATCAGCTTCAGTCCTCAGTGTTCAGCTGATCATCATCATCATCATCATCATCATCATCACGCCATCTTTTTTTGTTTGTTTCTAACCTGACGTTTCGGTCCTGACAGGCGATGGCGACGTGCGTCCTGGATGAGTCCAGGTCCATGTCGTACAGCGTCGTCTTCTCCACCACGTGGTGACTCCTGGAGAACGACAGACCCTCCACCGTCTGGACGGCGGCGGACACGACGGACGCCACGGTTCACCCACAGAGGACAACAGGGAGCGTTATGAGCAGCTGGAACCCGAGTTAAGCTCAAACCGTCTCAGTGAGCGTGTGCAGACTCACCTGCTCAGCGGTCTGGAAGTAGATGCTTTTGTCTGCTCCACAGCTCACCATTCGAACCTCCGGACTCTCACCTGAAACACAGGTAACACAGGTAACCTGCAGGGGACGGTGAGATCACATTCATCCTGCACCGTGACAGAAACCCCGCAGGTATCGACAGGTGGAGCCGGACCTCACCTGTGAACTTGACAGCAGTGATGGAGGCGGAGTGGTCGTTCAGGGTCTGTTCCAGACTGTAGTCCTTGTCCAGGCTGAAGATGTGGATCAGTCGATCCCTGCTGGCCGACGCCAACAGCCTCACACCTGAAACAACGAGTCATCCTCAGGTGTGACCCGGCACCGCATCATGAACCTGTCAGTCCATTACAAACAACCGAGCTCATTCAGAGCAGCTGAAGGCAAGATGGCCGCCCTGCTGACGACCTTTGACCTGAGGGCTTACCTGTGGATGCGGGGGAGAAAGACAGACACAACACCTCCGAGTCATGAGCCTCGATCTTCACCAGCTCGTCCAGAAACTCCAGACCAAAGATACTGAACACACACACACACACACACACACACACACACACACACACACACACACACACACACGCACACACAGGTCATTTAGTCTTTGTGAGGACCAGGTTGTCCTCCTCAGGGTCCGGCTCTGGCGGTCCGGCTCAGTCACGGCGTGAAAACGTGCGTCTCTGCGTGTCTTACCGCAGGTTTCCACAGCGGTCTCCAGCTGCCAGGTGTTGTCCATCAGGACTGACAGCCAGCACTCTGATCCCAGCCTTCCCATCAGCCCCTGCTGACTCCCCCCTCTCCCCCTCGGCCTGCAGGTGCTGCGTGTTCTCCCCCACATACAAAATCCTCAGCAGGTCCTGAAAGACAGACAGGAAGTGATTTGGTGGTGAACTGATTCACCATTCAAACACTAGTATAGTTGTACAACAGTTGTGTACTTGTACACGTGCGCTGTCGCTCTTACGTTGCTGTAGAGGTTTCTGTGTCTGGTGGGGGGGTCGGTGTGCCACAGTCTAATGGTGTTATCAGACGAACAGGTGAGGAAGGAGGACGGAGGCAGACAGGCCTGGGACGCATCAGGCAGCTCCGGATACACCTGAGGAGACAAACGATTGGTCCATTCACAGCCTCACTGGACCAAGTCTGACTTTAGGCTCCATGAGGAGGCGTTCACTGACCTCGACGCTCCACACAGAGCCGCTGTGGTACAGAGCAGAGTACAGCTTCCCCACGTTCCTCATGTCTTTCACGTCCCATACATACACGCTGTGGTCGTTGTACACGCAGGTCAGGTGTTTGGCAGCGGGGTCAAAGGTCAGAGCCAGCGTGTCGGGGTACTGAGCACCTGGACTGGCAGGTAACAGGCTGCTATGAAAGCAGACACACAGTCAGTAATCGCAGTATTTGCCAGGTGTTTTCTCAGTATGTGTGCAGTTTGTTTGCAGTATCTGTACCCGTGCTGCGCGCTCTGGGTGAGGTCGACGCCCAGCCGGTGCGGTCGGTGCAGAGTGCTGACGTACTGCAGGTTGGATGGACTGAAGACTCTGATCACGCCGTCAGCACAGCCACAGAAGATGAAGTCTGCGCTGACCACCAGGCAGCTCGCCGCCGACGTCTGTCAACAACATTTCATTTGTCCGCTTTAGATGGACGATAACAAAGACGTCCTACTGTGAGGCGAAGGCGGCCTGAGAGCTGAGGCACGTGGTGCGTTCACAGTCCTCCGTGTTTTAACACACCTGGTGTTTTTAACAAAGTTTTAACCGTATGTGATGTTTAGAACATGCTTTTGTCTCCCCCTTCTGGCAGTGACAGTAATGACATGAACACTTGACAAAGCTCCTGCCCGCTGCAGTTTTCTCGTCATACAGGTGTGTCCTTTAACGCACAGACCAATCATTATCATCCAGGTGTGTTTGTCACTGAGCAGGCGTATCGCTCACCTTGAGGTTGACCCAGGCCTCCAGCTGTCGGCTGCTGTTGAACAGACACAGCAGGCTGGAGCTGGTGATGCAGTAGGTGTTGTCCGCCATGAGGCCACGCCCACACGCCACCCCGCTGAACATACTGTTCTTGTGATCGCCTAGCAGCCCTGAGCGACCAATCAGAGGCACGGTGCTGTTCACCTGGACGCAGGGAGAAAAAAATGTAAGACAATCCTGTTACTCCAGCAAACTGCGAAATGAGCCGCGATTGGCCGATTCAAGGTCAGGACGGTACCCGTCGTTCTTTGGAGGCGTCCAGGTACCAGAACTTGACGTGTCTGTTTCCTGCGGTGACGAAGTAGCTGTTGTCCTGCGAGAAGGAGACGGCGAACACTCTGCTGGACACTTTGTTGGAGGCGATGATCGAACCTTTCTGCTCACAGACGGGAAGGATGAAACATTTCAGGTATCACTGCACTGATTCTGTATGAATACGTATCTATTAAATATGTGAGACACTGGAGTGTGTGTGTGTGTGTGTGTGTGTGTGTGTGTGTCCCCTCACCCTCCAGTCCCACACACTGACGGTCATGTCGTGTTGGAATCCCACAGAAACGATGTAGCAGCTGTTGGTGGAGAACGCCACACAGGAAACTCCATATTTATGAGACTGAACCTCGGCCACCTGAGCTCCGCCCACCTCCCACACCCGCACGCAGGGCATGTGACCGCTCTGAAACACACACACAGATTCAAACAGAGCACACACACACCTCACCTGTCCCCCCTCGTGTCCACAGAGACAGCAGACTCAGGTGTGTCACTCGGCTCTTACCTCACCAGTGACCAGGTGTTTTCCATCGTGAGAGAAGGCCAGAGCACTGAAGGGTTTCCTGAAACCCAAACACACACAGCACAGTCAGACGCCATCACAGCACCAGTCTGCGTCCCAGTGACACCAGTGTACCACAACACATGGTTTCATTGGTCTGCAGCTTGTGGACGTTCAGTCGTCACCTGTTTCTCATCCAGGGTCATTAAAGGTCAAAGTACTGAGTGAGTTTCAGGTGTAAAATATCCGTCCTGCTCATCACATGCTTAGCGGGCAGGTGAGCGGATCTACCTGGACGTGTTGATGATGTGACTCTGCTTGTTCTTCTTCGGGTGAAGCAGCACGATGACGCAGCTGAAACACAAACACAGTCAGGATTCAACCTGAAGATGAATGTTTATACTGAGCCTGACACAGAAGAGCATGCTGGGAAAATAGATCAGTGTCAGCGTCAAGGTAAATGTCTGATCTCTTTCTTCTTCTGTGATTTAAAGATGAGCTCTCTGATTCGGTCATCACACCCAGCAGCTCGTCCAAACACCAAACTGCCGCTCTGGGTTTTGGGGGCGTTGCCCTTTCATGCAGGTGAGTCAGAGGAGGCGGGGCTTACCCTGCAGGATAGGCAATGAGCCCAGAGTTGGGGTCAGAGGTCAAACCGCTGCCACTGGCTGTGCTGATGCCCAAAACTTTCTCCAGACTCACCTGAAACAAACACACACAAACCAAACTGCATTCAAAAATCTCACGATTTTAAAAACTGTGTCACTGAGCAGAACTGAGAGGACAAAGCGGACGTCTCAGCTCGTTCAGCTGGGTTTTATTTAAATAGCATCACACTTAAGAAACATTCACAGAGATTCTGTTGTTGTAAGAGAGAAGAGCTTCATTCAAACAATGTGTTCATTCAGAGACGTTTCAGAAGCAGAGGCACTTTTTCATATCACATCATGTGACTGTGAGGATTTCTGCTGTATTACAGCTGCAAAAATCTCCACTGTCATCATTCAGCTGCTTAACCCTCCAACAGGTACCTCAGGTCTTTAGAGACCCACGGTCATATTACAATGTCCACACTAAACTCCCTTTCCCATTGGCCGTGCAGAGCCAAACCAACCATCGACTCAGGACAAGAGCCCCGTCAGCTAAAGACACACCTTCAGGCAGGTAGACGTAAATCCCTGCAGAGTTAAGGGGTAGAGAAAGTAACAGTCCACGGTGCATCGCCTACAGATGGCGTCCTCTGTGTGCTGTCCTGTGGTCAGCCTGTGTTCATGGCTGAAGGTTTGGATTCAGAAAACTTCTCCAACATCAACAAATGACATTTGAAAGCCGGCTTCCAACCAGCAGCACCACCTTAAAGCGCTGCGTCAACGCTGTGCTGTCAGGAGTTAAACAGATGACTGAAGCACATTTTTCCACATGGTCACATTGTTTAGCTGATATAAGGTCACGTGATGCTGCGAAGATGTGATTCACGAGGGTTTTACACAACACTAACTGCGCTTTAACTGGCTGAATCACAAACAGGCAGAAATCAGTTCAGCAAGAAAATCACACTGAAAAAATATTCTGAATCTTACATGAAACAACAGACTCAGCAGCCTCTCATCATCAACTGAGAGTCAGGCCCCTGATGTGAGGGGTCCTCACGTCAGGCCCCTGATGTGAGGGGTCCTCACGTCAGGCCCCTGATGTGAGGGGTCCTCACACAGCGAACACATTAACACGTTTTTAAACATGATGTCAGGTAGAATCAAAGCCTTTACTGCTGACGGGGCTGTAGGTGGGGTCAGTGAACAGGTGTGCCGTCTTATTCTCGTTATTATTTTATGTCTGTCAGTCTTTTCTTGTAAAAACGTTGACATCTGATCGGAGATCAGCTGTCGGCAGAGTCTGCTGCGCGCTCACAGACGCACACGGGTCTCAGGTGTCCGTTAACACCGGTGGCCTGCTGCTGCTTGTTGTCTAAACATTAGCTTGTTGCTGTGAAAAGTTAGCTACGCGACCAAAACGTCGCAGTGATTTGGCTACTTGTCGTTCATTCAGAGCTCCAAACATTCACAAATGTCGAGTTTTAGTCTATCCTGTGTGTCTTCTTCTGTTAGCAGTTCGGTTACAGTTGGTCTGTAAACTTGTTGAAAACTTTGAGCTCTTCCCTGAAACTCCAGCTGGGCTAACAGTTAGCACCCTTAGCATCGGATCAGAGCGTAACGTTACCCGGCCGCTGACGGTCTTCTTGTGCTGGCTCGATCGGCTCTTCCTCCCGGCTGGTTGCCTCCTCTTTGCGATGTTCGCCGAACCGCAGTCCGCTCCCTCTGCCATGATAACCGGCTCACTTTAACGTCGATACAGTCAGCTGCTACACTGTCTAAACACCGCAGTGTTCGTCCATAAAAGCCCGCTGATATGAACCAAGAGCGGGTCCGTTTCTCAAAACTCTTCACTGATGATGGCAGAGGATTAGCTTAGCTTCATGCTAACTGCCACTAAACGAAATGTGATACTTTTGTCTGCGGCGGGAGTCTGATTCAAACTAAACCCCGCCCATCAACACAGCAACCATCCAATGGACAGCGGTGGTAACTCCCTCCGCCTCCCAGGCAACCAATGGACAACCGAAGTCCCGGCCGTTGCCCGCTAACTGACCAATCAATGTCCATATGACGTCGGAGACTCCCAGGTGCTCACAATCAGCTTCATGAAACAAGTGAGCAGAAGGACTGAGCGGTTTACTGAGAGAGGCGCGAGCTGTAACTCTAAAATCTCTGTTTTAACCTGTGCGGTCTTTCCTGAGGACAGGCCAGGAGTTCTGACACCTGCCTGAGCTCACCTCAGACAGCTGCGGCGGGCCTGACGAAGTGTTGCCAGATTGGTTTGACGTTTTCAAACCCATAATTACTCCAGACCCGCCCAAACTGATAAGAGACGGCCATGTTATCTGTTATAACTTTAAGTGTACCGCTCACACCTGGAGAGACCTTTTTACCAGGCACAGCCTCTGGTTCTGCAGGAGAAGTCAGCGACACAAAGCAGACCTCCTCCTGCTTTGGAACATTTAAAGGACCTGTGGGGGGTTTAGTGACATCTAGTGGTGAGATTAAAGATCGCAACCAACTGATTCAAATTAATGTAAAAACCATGAACGCTGCCCATTATTTAGTCCGCAGACAACCTCCTGTTAGCCTCCTGGTGACTGAGACCTGGACCCGACTGAACTGGTCTGGCACTGCAGAATCCTACCTGAGGCTGTGTTTGTGTTATTTCTTCTTCTGTTATTTCCACTGCTGTCAGTGGAGGGAAGCTGGTTTAACGTGGGACTAATAAAGGATCATACCAACACGTTAATGTGTGTTAATGTTAGAAAAGAGTGAAAACAATTAAAAAACAATCAGTGACAAACGAGCGCTGAGGCCTGAGGAACATGTCAGAGTAATGAAAGTAAAGACTGAACAGACAGCTGGAAGAAAATCAGTTTTATTACAAAATTATTCATCAAAGTTCACTCAGAAAACTAAAGTTTCTTCTTTTTCTGTTTAATCCTTAAATATTTCATTTTAACAGATTCCAGCAAAGTTTTAAGAACATCTCAAAGCATCTGAGCTGTGATTAAAGTGAGGAGTTAAGACCGAACCCAACATTCAGTGTAAGCGTTTCTCAACGAAACTAAAGCAGCGGTTCCCAACCTGGGGGTGGGGACCCTCCAGTGGGTCACAAGTTAAATCTGACGAGTCAAAATGAAAAAGTAATCCTGCTACACAAATTAATTTTTTTTTCTGGACTTCACTCTTATTTTGTTTACTGTTGGATCGTTTCACATTTTTTAATCCGTAAACAATTGCTGAAATGAGACGATCGCTCTTTGATGGAACTGATCACATCCTGTGAGGAGGTGCATCAAGCAGACAGCTTTATAGGTTGGGAACCACTCGGTTGTTTGCAGGCGAGGTCACGTCACTCTTTTGTTGTGGCGCGAGCTGCAGATGGAGGGCAGGAAGTGATTTTGTGCATAGAAAGCACGCTAACACTCTAAATGCGATGTTTCGCATCATTTACGGTTGCTCAGATCGATCGATTCTGGAGTAGAACTGAATGAGCAGCTAGTTGTTCTATCAGCTGCCTCGATAACAGCAAATCTTTCAGTTCATCTGAAAAATCACTCGTCTTCATAACGTAAGAGTCACATCCAACATATGTCCTGATTTTCTGTTTATACTTTTCTCTCATAATTTCATCTAAACCAGCTCAGTGAGCAGTTTTCACTTCCTGCCCTCAATCTGAATTCAATGTCACATGACTACAAACAACCTCTTGACTAAAGAAGAAAAACACGGCTGCATGCTAGCATGTTAGCTAACAATGCTAACATATAGCTGAAGGAGAGAACAGGATCACACGTTTCTGTCTAAAGGAAGTTGATCATATAAAGCTCTCACAGTGCTGTGATTGTGACCTCATCGTCTTATATTGTAGCAGAGAACAGCTTAAAGCACCACAGCTCATCATGACGCTGCTACAAATTACAGGCGAAATGTGTGATCCCAAAGTGAGAACGCCTGTGCGTACTAACCATCATTTCACACAAAAAAATATCAACAAAAATCAACCTCAATGATCTCACATGAAGAACAAAAACTCAAAAACAAACAGGACAAAATGTCTCTTCTGCGCCGTCTCTCCACAACAAATTCTTCCTCTTCTTCTACGACCCAAACAAATCAACTAAAGAAGTTCTAAATGTTTCAGCATCCACAGATTAGTGCAATCAGTGTTATAACAAGACACAACTTCAAACCAAAGAGTTCAACCGCTGAGGTTTCTGTTCAACAACACAGACAGTCTGCTGGTCCGAGTCCATACATCATGTTGTTCTGTCTTTAATCAGGGAAGCGTCTCGGGGCCTCTGCTGCTTCCATTACAGCTGATGTAGAATTAAAGGAGCATTTCAATATTCAGGAAGTCCTCTTGTTCTCTGTGCAGGACAGTGAAAGGTCCAAACCAGGAATCAAGTTTCAGGAATTTAACTGTTCCATCACATTTTCTGCAACTTTACAAGTGCTCGTAAACTCGATATCACTGCAAAAACTGATTAATTCAGAACTTTCCCTGTTTTCCTTGTATTTACAGTCAGATTATACTGATTTTACAAAATGAATGGCTAAATGCTGCCTCAAAGCTTCTTCACGCTGGCAGGAATCCTTCATTTTTTATGTACTTTATTGCCCTAAAATTTGCACCAAGTTTCAAATTTCAATATGTTGAATCTAAAAACACAGAAATCAAAAAAGAGATGTTTTAACTACACAACGTAAAACCCCCCAAAGTCCCGAAAGCACTCGTTCTCTTTCCCAGAGGAAAAAGTGAGGAGATGACGTCACAGGAAGTTACAGCCCCAGGTCCACAGTCGGCTTATCTTAGCACAAAGACTGGGCACAGCGGGGGAACTGCTCGCCAAGCGTCGCACACAGTAAAGACAGGTGTGTAGTGAGGGGGTCTGTTTGGTCAGACACTGCATGTGACGGTGGGTGTTTCCTGTGTCTGCTGCCCCCTGCTGGCCCCTCTTCATCTGCTGTTTGGGGGCAATGAGCACCAGAACAGCTGACTAACCATCAGGTGTGTCATTTTTGATCTGTAAACTGGATTAAATCTGTAAATCCTGTACATGTGCTGCTACTTCGGCATATTTAAGCCCATTTTTTCCTCAACTCTGCAATTTGATACAATTGGAGCTGAAAAGATTGATTAACGGATCGACAGAAATCAATGCAGCTGTTTTTCTAATCTATGAACCGCTGCGGCTTCAGTTTGGTCCCGACTGCAGTCATGAACTGAATACTTGTGGTTCTGAACCAAAGCCTGCCTCAGCCTGAGTACTGATGACAGAACACACATCTAAACTCAAAGGGGTTAATTATTCATTGGTTTTGAGACATTTCAGCCTCCACATGTGCTGAACTGTTGATCTGACCTGATCTGATGGACTAACAGACTCGAGGTTACGCTGCCAGCGTCGACTCTGTCATCTGTACTGAATCACAGAGTTCTAACCAGGAAACGCCAGGCGGCTAAATGAAAGCGCTTCACGTCATCAGCAGACATTCTTCAAGGCGTGCCGGCGTGTTAAACATCGTCACTCTCCACCTTAGAACCAGCTCTTCACATAATCACATAACAGGTCAATATTGAGTTTCTCTGATGTTGGAGGCAGCCACTGGTTTCCTGTCTGATCCCAGTCCTCCAGGGGCCACATGAGGCTGCCTCCAAAAGGGAGTCACTTCCCATAGACCCCCATATTAAAATGCCCAACAGCAGAAATAAACACGTTTACAGTCTGGTACATAAAACTCTGAAGGTCTCAACTGTGCGGGGGTGAACGTCTGTACAACTCGTTCATCTGAATTTTAATAAGGCTTCAAGGTGTGCATAATTATGGGCGTGGCAACTTTGAGTGACAGCAGCCAGACTTCATTCGGCCCGCCTCACCTGTGGGCCACGTCATGGAGACTACGTCCATGTTTCACACAGTCTGTGATAGTAACCTGGTTGGATGGAGGTCAGAGGTTCAGCGGTTCTCCCCCACTGGAAACATCCCCTCTGATTGGCTGCTGGTCTGAAGCAGCTTTAATGACCAGTGGAGGTTTAATACACTGAATCAGTGTGTAAACAGTAAGAAAAGGCTGATATGTGAAACCGACACTCACCGCTTCTAGCTACAGTCCTGTGGTCAGACTGGAAACGAGGGACAGGCCGCGGTAAGAACACAGTAAGTTAAAGGCCATGCGGACCCTCCTCACCTGTCCAGGTAAAGTCACGTTTCTCTTTGGTAGATTTACTTCAGCGACCTGAAAGCTTTTCAGAAGCTTCAGGATTCCCTGCTGGACCCTGTTTTCACCGACCTGAGCGTTCAGGAGGCGGCGACGAGCTGGTGAAGGTCAAAGGTTAAAGTTCAAGATTAAGAGGTGTGATCCACCGTCACAGTCTGCACATTCAGAGTTCAGACAGCAGCTCTGATAAGGTCACTTCCTGCTCCTCCTGCGACCACGTCTCATTCATGCTAGAAAAATAGAATTAAGAAAATAAAAACATTTCCTGTGTGTAGAAGGTCCCTTCAGCAAGATCTGCTCGTGGTTTATTGCTTTGGAGGTGGTCGGTCCTGCGAGGAGGAAGAAGAAGAGGAAGAGGAAGAAGAAGAAGAAGTAGAAGAAGACGAAGACGAAGACGAAGACGAAGAAGAAGAAGAAGAGTCAGTGAAACGCATCGACACCAAATCTTAAATAAAGTTCTGTGTGTTTGTAGAGACGCTGACTTTAAGCCAAACTGGGACTGGAAGCAGGCTGGGTTTGGTTAAACTGGGATCAGACTGGTTTGGATGGTCATACTGGGTGGGGTTTACCTGGGCGCGCTCAGGACCGGAAGACGTGGACGGCTCGGACGACGTACTGCCGGCAGATGGGACACTCGCTCATCCTCTTGCCGCACTTGGTGCAGGTGATCATGTGACCACACTCCAGCAGGACGCAGTCGATGGGAGAGTCCATACAGATTTTACAGAGGTTCTCCTCCTGACCTCCAGGAGCGGCACCTCCACAGAACTCTGGAGGGACACGCAGGTTAGTCTTATTTCATCACCAATTCATCTGATAATCAGTCCATTAACCAAATATAATGTGAGAAAAAACAGGTCACAGGCCCTGTTTTATCCGACCAACAGACCAAAACCCCAAATACTTTGACAGAAGAGCAGCAGGTATTCACGTTAGAAGATGAGTTCTTTAAGACCGACTGCAGTTTGATGCAGCTGTGAAATATCGTGATTATTAAAACTAAACTGCCTGTCGTTTGTCGTCCTCTCTATATTTGTCTCATAGCGAAGGCGTGAGGAGGACGTGAAGGCGTGAGGAGGACGTGAAGGCGTGAGGACGTTCTGCTGACTCACCTGAGGCGTTCCCGTTGTTGGCAGCTGGAAGACAAACACAGAGACATGTCAGACAGCTGTGGCGGCTCCAGGCTGGGCCGTTCTGATCTAATCAAGAAGAATGATAAAGACGCCCCATCGGGCCTCTTCTTCTACCCTCCTGCTCTGGCTGGCCCTGAGCTGCGGTGAGGTGGTGGTGCGGACTCACCCTGAAGGTTCTGCTGGTCCCGGTACAGCCGGCTCACTCTCTCCATCAGCTCCCACTTCTCACAGCAGCCTTTGTAGTTGACAAAGTTTCTGGCGAGGATTTCCTTCAGCTGCCGGACGCTGAGCGCCTCGATGTCGTCCAGGCTGTTCAAGTCAGACAGAGACGCCCGGCGGCCCGACGCCGGGGCCTCCTCCGGGTCCCAGGTCTGAACCAGAGGGACAAAAGACACCAGGTCAGTCTCAGGAACCAAGACTCAAACACAAGACCGAGTCTCTGAAGGTGCTTCTGAGCGTGACTAACTCCATCTGACGGGATCGAGAGCTGAAACATGGAAAACTTTTCCAGGACCGCAGAGACAGACTGGAATATCAAGTCCAGGTTTTCCAGGACCCCCGTTCTGGCTTTACCTGGTCTTCATCCTGAACATCGGCCTCAGCAGGGGTCGTCTCTGTGGGCGGGGCTTCGGGCTGTGCAGCAGGGGGGTCAGGGGTCGGGGTCAGGGTCACGGTGGGGGGGTCAGGAGTCAAGGTGGAGAAGTGAGGGGTCAGGTCAGGGGGGTCAGCGGTCAGAGAGGGGGGGTCCGTGATCGGGGTCTCTGGAGTGGAGTCGCTGGATGGTGAAGACTGCTGACCGAGGACCAGCTCCACCAGCTCCTCCTAAGAACAGGGAACACTGGTTTAACCTCAGGGGTCAAAGGTCACGGGTTCAAAGCTCTGTGTCAGTGTGAGACAATAAACGACCTTCTCTCTGCACAGGTGGGTGGAGATCTCGTGCAGGTGCAGGTAGTCCCTGAGCTCCTTCACCTTCAGCTTCATGAGCTCGGCCCGCACCAGCAGGTTGCCGTAGAAACGCTGACAGGTGTGACAGAGGCGGGGGCGGGGCTCGCGCTGGACGGAGCAGCGGCTGCAGTAGCTCTTCTTACAGTCCACACACACATGCTGACAGACAGACAGGTAGACAGACAGGTAGACAGACAGGTAGACACAGACAGGTAGACAGACAGGTAGACAGACAGGTAGACAGACAGGTAGACAGGTAGAACTGCCATCAGTTTACTTTACTTGAACTTTTTTAACATATGAAACAGAATTTAAACATTTTGACACAAACACCTGAAAAACAGTGAACTGTGGTTCAAAGGGAAGCGCAGTGACCAAGTGTGTCCACCAGAGGGAGCGTTTATCATGATCTACAGATCAGGTTCATTACAGTCCAGGTTCAGATCACGGTCCAGACCCCACGTCTCCCTAAACCCTACAGACGGGTCAGGTCACCTTATGGGACAGTTTGTCTTTGGTACGTTGACCCCTGAGGGACAGACGGGACAAACGGAGGAATGTATGTATTTTTATTTATTCATTGTATTTTATTCATTTCTGTTCATTCGAGTTTAAACTGCCGATGTTTCCTGTTAGTCTGAGTGTCTGAAGTTCAGGCTGTGAGCTGAAGACACTGAGGGAGGGGACGGGGAGGCAGAGGAGGAGCGATGCAGCAGAAAAGCAGGAAGGACACACACGTGACCAATGAAAAGACAGAAGAACCTGCAGTCTTTCACGTCCTGCTCAGCTGTTTCACACACGTATATCACACACACACACACACACACACACACACACACACACACACACACACACACCTGGCTGAACGTCTGCTGACAGAACTCAGTGTGATGGAGCTGATAAAGACCAACAAGCTTCTGCACAGGCTGTCAAGTCACTGCGCTGACATCACCTGTTCACAGACGGATCCAGGTAGCAGATGGAGTCTGAACCCTGACCCTCAGCGGACCTCATGTTTCTACACAGGCAGATCATGACTGCAGCAGGTGAGCAGAGTTACCTTCTTGGCAGGTGTGTCGAAGCACCCCCCGCAGGCCTTACAGGTGTGTTCAGGTGGAGGCGGAGACGGCTGACTGCTGAAGGCCGAGTTAGTGTAGGACTGATGACGTTCCTCAGCTCCAGCAGACTGTTCAGCTTCAGCCGAGTCCATACACAACCAGTTACAGCAGGACGCAAACATACCTGAAAACACACGAGAATACTCAGAAACACTGACTGGAAGAAGTACTAAATACTTCATACACAACCAGTTACAGCAGGACGCAAACATACCTGAAAACACACAAGAATACTCAGAAACACTGACTGGAAGAAGTACTAATTCATCTCATTATCTGCTGCTCCAGATAACGAAACAGGAATTGAACCAAGTCAGAAGTCCAACAGCTGACTGCGGTCTGCTGCTATTGGCTGCTTCTGAAGAAGGTGATGTCATTTTGAGTGGGGGCGGGGTTTGTTTGCTTGTTAGCTGATTGGTGCCATCACTGTATTACTGCAATCAAATCCCTCTGAGATAATAATGATCATCTTGACCTTGATCCAAGAGTGGACCAGCGCACGCACACACACACACACACACACACACACACACACACACACACACACACACACACAGAGCCGTGGACTGGATTTGAACTTTTCAGGAGCTTTTCCATTGATTGTCACGATGTTTCCCGCTCATTTCATCCATGATGGCTGACATTCAGCGGTCGTCTCACAGCAGGTGTGTGATCGTCCTTCGTGGTCGAGATGAGCAGCAGAAGTTTTCCAAAGGATGAAGATAAATGAGACTGAAGTTCAGCTGATCGACATGCTGCCACTCCTGAGCTCTGCTCAACACTTTGTGTAATGAGGGGAAACGTTTGTTTTCTCGCGATAACTGGTTGATTAGACAGACATCTATGATGTCAATGACCTAATAAAACATGTTTTAACATTTGACCAACTGAGACACATACTATCACTTACACGGAGCCAGAGTAAGTATTTTTGTGTAAAATGTCAGCCGAACAGACTTTGGTCTCTTCGTGACTTGTAGAAAATCCTCAGTTGTGTTTTAGGGAGAGCAGCTGTTAAGCAGCGAGCCTCGCTTCGTTAAATTAATCAATATGTTAACGGAGGTTTTCCCCACGATAGTCAAGAGTAAGGTTCTGAAACTATCAGGACTTCATCCGAAAACATCTTCACAAATTTTACAAAGCAGAACTTTTACTTTAAAGTATTTTTACATCATGACATTGTTACCGCCACTTTACCAATAATCTTCATACTTTTTCCACCTCTTTAGATGGTACGTAGACGACCAGCGCCAAACTACATAGAAGAAAATGGCTTGTTTGTTTTCTTTGCTAGTATTCAGACCGTCATAAGGTAAATTATCTGATAAAATGAACTTGTACAGTGTACTAAGATCTTCAGATAAATTCGGCGTAATTCGCATGAAGCCAGACTCTTATTTAACAAATAAAATAACGCGGAGGCAGTGTTGTTTGTTACCATACGAGGCGCTAAAGGCTAAAGGCTAGGCTAACATCCAGGCTGTTAGTGAAGTGAGAGAAGTTTGAAGTTTAAAAACTTCGGAGTCAAAGAACACATAAACCACCAGAGAAGACATCAGCGCCGACGGTTAAACCAGGTCAACTTAACCACGTTTACAGTTACACCAACGAATAACCACCATGATTATCAGCATAATGAGCCGTCTTACCTGGTAATGACAGCGCTGCTACAGCTAGCAGTTAGCCGACAAACCAACGAGTCGCCGCCAGTTAACGAAAACTAACCAGCTGGTTAAAACCTCCAGCTGTTACTTCAAGAGCATGACGAGTCCGCAGCTGGTCCGGAAGTCAACCTGGAGACAGAAAGACAGTCCAAACTGAGTCAAAGTGAGGACCGAGGACAGGAACGACTCCACAGAACCAGGAAGAGATCCACTCCACACACACACGCACGCACGCGCACGCGCGCGCGCACACACACACACACACACACACACAAACCTCTTGACTTCTCTTTGAAATTTACAGAAAACTTTTTTCACAGCTGCACTGAAACACGCTACACTTTTGAGGTACTTCTTTGTACTTTGTACTCATGTTACTGTATACTTGTACTTCAGTACCTTTCTGAGGGAAATACTGTACTTTGATCATTTATCTGACAACTTTCGTTTATTAATACAAAATATAAGAAACTAATAATTCTGATGCATAATTCCAGGTTAAACTCAGCAGTAATAACAACAACAACAACAACAACAACAACAACAACAACAATAATAATAATACACCTTTCACTGAAGTGATTCTTGGTATATCATCAAAGACAAAGAGGACGAAAAAGACGAGCTCCTGTGATGGTCTGAAGACCAGGATCAACCAGACCAAAGACCTGGTGGTCGAGAACTGGAGGACCCAGAGGACCCAGAGGGGGGAGGGAGACACGCAGGTACCTTTGGACTAGTCTCCTGACAGGGACACCGTCCTCAGGCAGGGACGGGTCAGACTTTCTTCTGGACTGAAGTCCCTCAGTGGGTCATGAAGATCTTCCTGAAGCCGACGTCCTCCTTCCTGATTCACACACACACCTGAAATATCCCCAAACAAATACTGCTCCTGATCAGGAGACACAAGTCACACAGCGCTCACCTCCTCAGACTCCTCACTGACCCCTCAGACTCCTCAGTCTCCTCACAGACTCCTCATAGCTGTCATGCTGACTCAGCAGAAACGGCTAACACAGCCGCTCCCTGATTTTGTGATATTGAGGGAAATCAATCAATCAATAAATAACAACACGAATGCCTGACTGAGGATGCAGGAGGAGGTCCTTACAGAAGAGTCACGGTCAGCATGAGCAAACTAAGGTGAAGCGTGAACACCTGCGGTAAAGGTATGAACGTCGCCTCACATCTAACAGGATGTGGAGAAATATGTCGGATTTCTGCTCTCGTGCTTTCATTTCGTTTACTCATGTTTCCTGGAGGCGGATGTGACGCCTCCGCTGGACGAGCAGGAGACGTCTGACATGAAGCTGAAGGTTTTCAGACTTTCACGTGGTCGAGCAGACGTCACCTGAAGGTAACACAGGTGTTCTGTCGTCACTGAGGCCTCCTGCTCGACCTGAACTCAATTAATGAGCAGAGATTAAAGTGAGTAAACAGCCCAGCGCTGACAGACAGGTGACCTCTGACCTCCGCCGCCCTGACGCCACCATGAACACCAGTTTGACTCGCAGCAGAGCTAAAGAGGCGATTTCATGAGTCAAATTATTAGAACGAAACGGAGAATTCAATCAGATTTTCAGAAAAAGGTTTGACTGGTTTAGAATCAGCGACAGAAAGTACTGCAATCCTGTACTTCACTAAAAGTACTAATACTACACTGTGAAAGTACATTTTGAACTGTTTCTTCGCACTCTGCAGGAATCAGCTGATCATTTTCTCCATGAATCAATCGATCAGTTTGGAAACAGTCTGACAGTACAGGTGTGACAGTGAGGAAGAGCCCAAAGAAACACCTCGACAAAGGTAACGACGTGACGAAGACTCCACTCCTGCAGAGGAAGAAAGAAGAGGCAGAGGAGGCGGAGCTTTATTCTTTATTCTTCTGTCATTTGGAAGAAAAGAGAGCGACGAGGCCTCGACCCCCCCCGAAATGAAACACGTGGTGCTGACGTGTGATGATGATGATGATAGTTTTATTGCCATAAACAGTGTAGGAAAAAATAAACAAAAGAAAAAGTTAAAACAGCCGTTTTTATTCTATTGTACAATAAAGCAAATCAAAGTGTTTGTCAGTGACACAAACGTTCTTAAAGCGACGGCGCTTTGATCCTGATCCTGATCCACACTGAGACCTGAAAGCTCACCTGGAGCAGGTGTACCGCCGTGGCTCTGCTCAGGTGTCAGGACGATGCACAGGTGACAGATTTTATGATAACTTGACTGAACGATACGTTGGAAGTCGGCTTCTACGCAAACTGAAAACAACAAAACAGCACAAAAACCTTCAAATTTCTTCTTTTGAGTCGGGACACGAAGTCTTAGCGCCACCGTCTGGTCAGGAGTATGTGGCGGCTGATTTAAATGAATCAGGACTGCAATCAAAGACAGATGGAAGAAGGGAGGAGGACGAGAAAGAAAGAGATGAAGAGGAAAGGGCAAAGGGAAGGAAAAACAAAATTAAGCACAACAGGGCAGGAAAACACGTCTCACCCTGTCTCTCCTTCCTCCCTTCTCCTTCACTCCCCCTCTTCCACTACTTTCATTCCTTCCCTCCGTCAACACTGTTTGTCTATCGGTCCTTCCTGTCGTCCGTCGGATGGACAGAGCGAATCAAAGGATGAGAGGATGGAAGAATGAAACGAGAAGATGGACAGAAACGAGGAGAGACAGGAGCGAAGAGGAGAACATCAAAGGGCTAAAGGGACGACAAGACGCTTCTGTCCGTCTCTGTGTCCTCTGTTTGTCCTTCGGTGAAGAACAGGTGAGCTGACGTCACCGTCTGATAAAACGTATTCAATCCAGATTTAAGAGAAAAGTGATTAATAAAGGAAAAGAAATGAAGGATGAAAGAAAAGATGATTTTGTTTTTGTGTTTGTAGAAACTGACGAGAAAGAAGACGAGAAGAAAAGAAGAGAACGTTCTTTCCTCCGTTTTCAGATCCGTGAAGTTTTCAGTGTGGATCAACGGACCAATCAGAGCCATGAGCTGCTTCTTCAAGGCCTGTGCTCAGTGAGGACCTCCTTAACTCTGATTGGATGAGACAAGTTTGTCTCTCTGATAACGTCCAACTGCATCACGTTTCAGATTTCAACCAATCAGGCCACGCCTCCTGCGGAGCTCTCTGATTGCACTGTGGTGCGTTCAGGGTGTGTGGGACAAAGTAAAAAGCGTCAGATTGTTTGGTTTCCAGGAGCAGAAACAAACAGAACTCTGGACCGGAGTGAAAAGGGCCCACAGTCACTGCAGGTCCTTCATCATCATCATCATCGTTTTGTTTTGGTAGATATTAGAAATTCATCGGAATTCTTTCATTTCCAGCAGCAGGAAACCCATTTTCCCTTTTTTCTTTACAGGACCTGAACGCAGCGTTACAGTTTTGGGGAAGCCAAATAGAGGAAAATCCCACAGAGATTGAACGCAACACTGCTTTTCCCTAGCCCTCCACTCTGATTGGTTAACTACAGAGGCATCACTGGAACAGGCCATCCTACCAGCAGTGCATCATGGGAACAGAAATCAGAACACCGTCACTCTAGAGCTTCAAGTGTCAGCTTATCTTAAAAATCGTTTCCATCAGGTGAGTCTGCTGCAGGTACCTGTGGGGGCGGGGCTTGTCGAGGGCCAGAAGTGTCTGACTCAGACTAAGCCCCGCCCACGCCCGACGACGAGCAGGTTAAGACAAACACCGAGGGTCTCAGAACAAAACCATGTAAGGAGTCACCACGGCAACGAGCGACAGCATACAAAGAAAAAAAAGTTTGTCTTTGACTCGACCAATCAGGATGAGGGGGCGTGGCTGCAGCTGAACAACTACAAAATACAAAAAGATGACTTTACGGGTTTGACCTCTGGGCTTCGTTCTGTTGGAGTAAATGGTGGGTGACCTTTGACCCGGCGTCAGAGAGGGGGCAGGGTTGTGGGATGAAGCAGGTATGACATCACAGTAAGCGGCGGTGGAGGTGAGGGGGCGGGGCAGAGAAACCCATCGTTTGGACATGCATTCACAAGCTGCTCGCTGTGTTTGTGTTTACAGGTTTATTTTCAGAGTGTCAGAGTGTGTTTCATCTTTATTCCCACTAAGAATAAATATTCTGCTCAAACTGAACTGAAACAGGAAGAAGAGGAAGAAGAAGACGAAGAAGAAGAAGAAGAAGAAGAAGAAGCAGAAGAAGAAGAAGAAGAAGCAGAAGAAGAAGAGGAGGGCGGCGTCCGCTCGCTCGCTGTCTGTCAGGAAGGAATGCTAACTGTGGCGTTTAAACTCATCCCATTGGCGTTTCGTTATTTTTTGTTTTTCCTCGTTAAAGTTCTCTATCTGTTCAATCTCGTCCCCCCTCCCTCCCCCCTCCCTCCCTCCCTCCCTCCCCCTCGGCCCTCATGGCCTTCAGTCTCTTAAGGTTTATCCTTGGGGATCACCTCCTCTCGCGGCTTGGCTCCGCCGAAGATGGCAGAGTTCGGGTTGGCGACCTGGTTGAGCGGCTCGGAGACGGTCCGAGGCTTCAGCTGCAGCCGAGGCCGCTGTGCGCGCTCCTCTGCACAACAAACAAACAAACAAACAAACAAACAAACAAACAAACACGTCAGTGCACACGGTTCAGAGTCCAAACTGCCTGAAGGGACAGAGACAGGTGTGAAAGTCGCGTCACCTTCAGACGGTTCCCTGAAGTCTGTCGTTCCTCCGCGGGGGGGTCCGTCTCTGAAGCGACCCGCTCCTGAACCTCCCCCCCTTCTGTCACCGGGGCGACTGCCGCCACCGCCGCCTCGACTCCGGCCTCCCATGTAGTCATCATCTCTAAAACCTGAAGGGAGAGACAGGTGGACAGACAGACAGACAGACAGACAGGTGAGTCGGCAGACAGACGCCTTCAGGTGTGCTGCAGCGTCTGGAACCTGTGAGCTGACCAATGAGCATGGGATGGTCAAAGTGAAAGGCATGATGGGAAAAAACGGGGCATGGTTCAGCAGCTCCAGGAGGCGGGGCTTTGGGGGTCAAAGGTCGGTTTACCTCTCCCTCTGATTCTAGCTCAGATTAGTGTAAAGACTAACTGCTCAGTTTAGTTAGTTCAGGGACACTGTCCTGTAGCAGTGCTCCGATTGGTCGGCCAGGACCCGCCGCTGTCCAACCTGTGCTGCTGAATTCTCTGACCGCACCTCCTCCTGGTTGGTCGTAGTCCTCACGGGATTCGCGTCCTCCTCCTCCTCCTCTGGGTGGTCCTCGACAACCTCGTCCTGCAGAGGACAGTGGGAGTTTAACACGGAGAGGAGGAGACGGGGGCACAGGAGAGAGCAAACAGAGGGAGGTGTGGCGGCGCCTCCTTCTGGAAGGAGCAGGAAGAACAGCACTGAAGAGGCGGAACTTGTTAGTCGTCCATCAGCCAATCGGAGAGGAGATGTTAGAAGGAAGAAGCAGAGACGCCGAGTTTGGTTTAATGTTTCTACTTCAGGTCAACCTGAGAGGACTGAAGGTTCACCTCCAGACCAGGTGACCTCACCTGCTACCTGTCTGTCTGTGTGGACCAGTGAGAGGAAAGGAGGAAGGGGGCTGTGGAGGTGAGGATGAGATGAAAGGATGAAGCATGAAAGACGAAGAGTCGTCCTCCTCCAAGTCAGAAGTCAAACGCTGCTTTTGGAGCAGAAACCAGGTGAGTCTGACCTCCTGAACACAACGTTCAACCTGAATTCACAGCAGTTTCAGGCTAGTTCCACAGTTTTCTGAGTGGAAACGTTTCAGGTGAGGAAGCTTAACGTTCAGACTTGGAGGAGAAACGACAGAAGAAGAAAGCAGAAGGTTAGCGACAGTAAACAAACACGTCACGCGTCAAACAGCTGTTAGCGACAGACCGGCTCAGTCTACTTCCTGCAGGTGTTTCCCTCTTCATACCTCTAGAGTCGTCTTTCCTGAAGCCGAAGCCGCTGCCTCCTCGTTCTTGCCGTCGTCCCTCTGCGATGTCCACCCTCAGTGACCTTTGATCTAGCAACTGCAGGGGTCAGAGGTCAGACTTACAGCAGGCAGTGACACAGACGATGAGCTTCAGAGTGACTGACGTGTGCCCCTGACAGCCTGAAGAGGTCAAACCTCCATCAGCTCCGCTCCTGTTTCAGGGTGGAGGTTTGACTAACGGCTGGAGTTCTGACCTCCTCAGACTGTCTCTCCTCCCTGAACCTTTGGGTGGAGGTGCAGTCTGCTGCTACAGGCTGAAAACATGCGATACTCACAGCGCCGTCGTACGTCAAAGCTTCTTTTAGAGACTCCAAATCTTCAAACTCCACATAACAAAAGCCTGAAAGAGACACAGAGACAGAAGAGGAGGATCAGGCTCACAGAGCTCGTCCTTCATCGCGGACTCGGTCAGTCTGATGAGTCCAGAAGCAGCACGGTGACGTTCGAGGGTCGAGCCGCTGCTGCTGATGTAAGTCTGACTTCAGACGATTCGATGAAGGTTCATGAAGAATCACTAAAATCTGTTGGTGTCACTCGTGAACTTCCATCGTGACGAGTCGCCTCAACTTCACCGAGCTCGGAAAGTAAACGCAGTTTGAGAAAAGACTGAACCTGCTGAAGGACCAGCGGAGCTTCACGATCAACGTCAGCGGCGCCTGAACAGAACACGCCGTCAGCTGATCGCCGTGTTCTGTTCTGCTCACTCAGAGCTGACTGATCCAGGATCGACTGATCAATCATCGACCCGCTTGCAGACGAGGATAAACAGGATTATTTCAGCCTGACGTCGGCGTGTTTGAAGAACGCCACCCAGCGGACACTTCGGGCGCCGTACAGACGGGTTCAGAGGCGTTAGAAAGGTGGCGTTGTGGTACGAGAATGAGGATCAGCTGTTTCTTTGTCAGCAGCTCTTAACTGAGTGAAACTGTGTTTGATGTGGACGAGTATTGACTGCGGATCCGTCTGATCCTGATCCGCGTCAGTGACGGATCATCGCGACCCCGAAGCTCAACGCCTGCTGAACTCCTGAAGCTAAGGAGGCCCGGTTGGACCACGCCAGGCAGGAAGTGTCACCCTCTGCTGTCTTTTGCTGCCAGCGGTTCAGATCTCACACGGACAATGAAATGCTCTGACCTTTGAACTTGTCTGTCTCTTTGTCTCTGACCAATCGGACGCTGCGGATGTTGAGCTCTTTGAAGATGATGTCGATGTCTCCCTGCACCGTGTTGAACGGCAGGTTTCCCACATACGCCGTGAACGGAGGCTCTGACGGCAGCTCCTTCTGCTTCCTGGGGCCTCCGGAGCCGCCACCGCCTACACGGGGCCTGACGGGGGACACACAGAGAGCATGATGGGATATGGATACTCTTGTTAACATCTACCTGCAGCAGTTAAAAATGTGAGTCTTCAGGTGTTACATCTGCCAAAAAGAGCCGGAGAGATTACGTGTGTGGTGTCCTGCAGCAGCACAGCGAGTCAGATTAAAACACATAAAGAGCCAGAAGAAATCCAGATTATCTGCAACTCTCACACGTTTCCTTGGTGAAATTAACAACCTCAGCGGGACCACGGAGTGAAGCCGCAGAGCTAAAGGAGCAGCTCGACGACGCCACCCTCACATCTGGACGCTCAGTGTGAGCCCACGGCCGGTGGCTGGTTGGTGGGTTACTTTCTTTATTCTTCTTCTTCCAGCCAATAGGCAGCCCACATGCAAACTGGGAGACAGCCTTCATCATCAATCGCAATTAATCGATCGTTTGGGTCCTTTTCTCTACAAAGATGTTAAATATTGTCTCGTTCCAGCTTCTCCAGGTGAGGATGAATCTCTACATCAGCGGAAATATTCTGGACTCAAATCGCTTGAAAGAAATATTTTCAGATGGAACTGTGAACTTTTTCTCATTCATCAAAGAAGAGAATCACCAGATTAACTGATTTATTACTGATTAATTCATCACCTGAAACATCAAATGTCTGATGTGCAGGTGAAATGACTGCAGCCACAGCTGTCACAGATCATTGAACCTACAGCTGATAGATGGTCAGTTCAGTCACAGAAGCATCATAAATATATTCTGATGTCAGATTAGATTAGATTACTGACATCAGTATTTCCCTTTAGGCTGTTCAATAACAGCAGATGATCCTGAAATGGACTCTGGATAACGAGTACTTTTACTTACTTTAAAGGAGTACTATGTAAGAACTGGCCTCTCCAAACCAACAGGGGGCAGCACAGTCGACCAGCTGACAAGTTCCCTTAAAGGTTCAATAAGTGATCGTTTGAATAATCGATTGATCGAAACAATCAGCTGAGCAGCACAAACACATTGACGAATGAGGATCATGATCCTCCTTTTTTCTTTAAAGTGCTGATAAAAAAGCCTTCTGTCTCTTTCGCTCTCGACACCGACTGTTTACCTGGACGCAACCAGCGCTCGCTCAAACGTGATTGGTCAATATTACTGGGACTACAAACGGAAACCAGACCCCCGCCTGCAGGTTCCACAGAGTCTCTGCTGTCTGCTGGATTACACACACACACGCACACGCACACGCACACACACACACACACACACACACACACACACACGCGCACGCGAACACACACACACACACACACACACACACACGCACACACACGCACGCGAACACACACACACACACACACACACACACACACACGCACGCACACACACACACGCGCGCGCTGCAGAACCTACCATGCAAAGCACAGCACTGAAGCAAAGCTCATGTTGCTCAAGGACACTTCAGCACGGAGACTGCAGGGGTCAGGGGTCAGGGGTCACACCGGCGACCTTCTGAGCCACATTAATGCAGACAGAGTCAAATCGCTGCTGCGGTTCGTCGTATTATCGCTGTAAATGAAGTCTCTTTGGGCTCTGGAGCAGACTGTTCTCATTACAACTTCATGCAACTTTTCTTTCTTATTACAAACATCAGGATTCATCTCAGAAACGTAAAAAGTCCTCACAGACACGGACAGACAGAAGCTTTGATGAGGCTCTTCACGCCAAATAACGGAAGCCTTGTTGAAGCTGTTGTTCATGCAGGTGAGGACTTCTTAGCTGCGCACCGCAAACCATCCCAAAGACTCGATGGAGACAGTTTTTCACGCTGAGGTTTAGGTTCTCCTGAACTTCAGCCAGTTGAACGTGTTGTGTTTGACCAGAGAACATAACGAGTCGTCTCTGAGGGACGAGTGGTCCATTTCTTCAGCAGCAGAGAAAGAAGCTCTGGTATCTACAGCGATCCAGACCACGACGGCTGCCTCCACCAGGCTGCAACAATCACCTCATCTGTTTGATATTTATAGGACCCGACTGATCAGTGACTAATCAATAAAGGTAATAATCGTAGTTTCAGATCAGTGTATCAACTTCAGGTCTTTTAACCAAACTTCTGACCCTGTTTCAAAATAATTAAATAATAAATAAATAAAAAGCCGTCTGCCAGCCCGTGCTGCTGCGATGTGTCCCGCGCTGCTTTAAACACTCAGTTATTTCACCTTTTCCCATTAAAAGCCTAAAACAACCTGCGAGAATGCCATCTGTCTCCGGCGGGGCTCACGCCAGTCGCCATGAAGCACCTACAGAAAATGGGGCTGAGATGCATGGACTCCGTTGGTGGATAATGCCGTGGACCCCGCTCTCTAAGCAGTCCTCAACACCTGGACAAGCCCAACACCTGCACCTGCATGCTCTTACCGGACTGGACGGAGAGAAACCCACATCACCCCAACCATTGGTGGAGAGGATCCACCAACCAGAGGGCCTCAGAAGAAACAGGAAGTGCTCCCACAGCGGTTTCTTCCATCAACCAGAAAACATGCAAAAGACGTTCAAGCTTGAATAAAACACTGTGCCCCCATGAAGTCCTCTGACACTGAGATGAGACTGACGGCAGCAGCCCCCACGACCACACAGACACACACACACGTTAGTAAACGTACGTTTACTACAATGTTTCAAATTTACTGTCTACATGTACCTTTTTCATTATGTGTATCTTTTTAATGTGTTTTTTCTGTGACTTGGCTGGAATATCTGTCCATGAGCTCTTACGTGTCTTTGTACACTTGTACCTGAGAAAACGGCAAATTAAGTGTTGAAATCTTGAAAAGCGCTTTTCACTGTTTGTTCGTGTCACCAAACAATAAAGACATAAAATATACGGGACATCAGCAGGTAACCTAATATTAACTACACGGATCAAAACAGATCAATAAGTTATAGTCCTGATCGATATCCAGCTAACGGTTTGGTAACTACGTGGATGGAATCTGCAGCTGCGGACACATGATGCAGCCATGCGGGCAGCCTGCAGCTCCGCCACCACCTCCACCTGCTGCGGCCTGCTGTCCCGCTCCGTCCCACCACCCACCGGGGCCGCTACATAATTACAGACACGTACAAATAACAGTCAAGTCTAACACAGACCCCCGGGCGATCGCGCCCACACGGGTCCGTTAGTTTCAGTAGCCTCCTGCTAACCGTTAGCTTATTCGCTCCGAGACCACGGTGTTTCCCAGCCGCTATACGCGGCCTTCCCTCACTGTTGCCCGTCTGGCTCAACAAGCGCCGGGCGGGACGAGCTCCGCGGCCTGGCCTCTCTGCGCCGAGGCTCGGGACGGACTGCAGTGGGAAACACGGCTACATGCGGCCGGGGTTTGTGTTTGAGGCAAACGGCGGCGCTGCCGCGCGGACCGGAGACTCACCCTCTGCCGCCGCCGAAGTTACCATAGGCCCGGTCCCGTTCGTCATAGCTGTCGAAGTCCGCCATTACTGCTGCTGTGTGTCGGAGGAGGAGGTCCTACACGTCACACACAGAGCGGGTTTAGGTGTCCGCAGAGCGCCTGACCGGGAATACCGACACACTGACATAAATGTTTTTTTTTTTGTTGTTGTTGTTGTTGTTGTTGTTGTTTTATTACAATTTTTTTGCTGAGCACAAAAATACATAGAGATAAAATGAAATGTATGTGAATAAGAATAGTCACTGATGAATAAACAACAACGTAAAAAACAAAAGAAACAACCAGGATGGGCTGTTGATTTAAACACATCTAAAAACACAAACGCTAAAAAAATGTTAAGACTTGTCCACATTAATGAAATACATTAAGCATTACAGACAGAAATCGCTTTAAAGCTATTTTGTTAATATTACATTATATTACATTTATTTAGTGGGAACATAATATCTAAAGCAACTTCAAGCAGGTGCCTTAAACCATGTGGGTGCTGAATGCTGCAAACCACAAATATTTTTCAGTCTCTTAAAGTATTCAGAAATCCTTGTATACATATATTTAATCTAAAATAGTGCAAAGACAATATAATTAACATTTTACCACTGAACTGATTTTTGGAAATCTGGGCTTTTTGTCGCAAATTTGATGCAGCAACACATTTTAAACAAGTTGGGACAGGAGCATCAAAAGACTGGGAAAGTTGTGGAACGCTCCAAAAACACGTTTGGAACATTCCACAGGTAAACAGGTTAATTGGTAACAGGTGAGAGGATCATGATTGGGTTAATCAAAAGGAAACATCAGGAGGTCAAACGTATCACTTGAGCTGATCACCTCAGGACTACCAATATACAGAGTTGTCCAAACTTCATGTAAATCTGGTCTGGTCTGGTTTGTTGTTCTCAACAGCAAATTAAATTTTATCACCATCCTTTGGCCCTTGTTTGTTGTGGAGCAGAATTACAGAAGAATCGACAGATCAAATCAAAACAGAACATACAGAGGTTAATAGATGTTCAATTTGTTACTGAAGGCCTGCATTATTATACACCCTAAACTGTTCTTATTGATGGTGCAGCAGAGGAACCATCCTCGTATCAGGACATTTCATGAAATAGTGACTAAATTTAATCTTCACATTCATTTACAAGAACATGAGTGTTACATTTTTTTTCATAACACTTGGCAGGACTTTCAAGCCAGTAAGTGTAGTATGTAGTATGAAGAGCAAGAAAGTCCATGTAGGAGACCAGAGAAACCATTACTCAACGTTGACTGTTCTAAGGAAGTAGTTATTTCCACCCAAACCATAATCTTTTCCTAAACCTAACCATGAAGTTTTGGTGCCCAAACGTATCCAAACTGCAAACCGTTGCCTGAAATGTTTCTCAGCATCTTTAATGTTATTACTGCTAACTTGACTGTGGAATGAGAACAATGGTGCATGCAGTGGCACAACAGATACTTCCACTTGAAATACATCAGACCAATACAGTAACCAGGCCATCCTGGAGGTTGTCTTGAGGTTCCTGCAGTAACAGAGTGTGTGAAGGATTTTCTGTTTCTCCAACAGCTATTCTTCTATAATCACCTGATGAAGATGAGGTAACAAACACAAACAACCGACTCCTGTAAGAAATGTATTTACATCATATATTCAGCCACAACATTAATTCATCAACATCTGTTACAATATGTACTATAAATATGTAAAAAATGTGTAGAAATCCGGTCAGGGATCTTCTTGAATTTCTCTCGATGCAGTGTGGATGATTTTTTGTACACAGCATTTTTAAAAATATTTTTTTTCTACTCAGTAACAGAGCACAGACAAGTTCAGAAATGAATATTAGGTCAGTATTCATTCTACTGAGCAGCGACATGGAGCAAGAGGTCCTCAACCTGGTTCATCTCCGGACAGAGCTGCACCATTCTGGACATAAGCATCAACATCAAACTGCAGTATCATGGCAAGCATACAAAGTGTTTATAATATTTCTTTATTTATTTAATCTGACAGCAGAGTTGAATAAGCATCTCTGACTGAATTAGGAACTGCTGAACACGATGAAGGATTTCCTGCAGCCCTGTTCACTTGTTGGTCTTGTAGAGATCTGGGACCTCTCCAAGACTTCTTGAAGGGTTCACGTTGTTCCTGTAGAGGTTTTACGGGCCTCATTTAAGTTGCTTTGTGATCTCTGAGGCTTTGTAGGTCTCATACGGCCTTTACTGAGTTTTCAAAAGGTTTAGGGCTCTTGTAAAGGCTTTGTGTTCTTGTGGAGCTCCACAGGTCGTGTGCAGGTTTAGTACATCAAGAACACAGGGTCTAGTCCTTGTTGCATTGCTGGAAAGCTCATACAGATCTTGAAGATATCTCAGAGGCATCGTAAAGCTCTTGTTTACTTTTTGGGCACTCAGAAATCTTGTCAGCCTTGTGGAGATCTGGTGGGAGTCCTGAATATCTTATAGACATGTTCCTGAGCTCTTTTAGGATGGGTAGATGTTCAACTCAACCCTTGTCAATTTTCTACAGGCTTAGCAGTCAGATTCGAGACGACTCTTGCTCTTGTAGACAAGAGGTGTTATAGACCCTGTAAATCTCTTGCAGAGTTTGCAGAGGTTTGACATAAACCTTGCAGATCTTGTACAGACCTCACAGACATCTTGTAGGTCTCGTGGACCTCTTGCACTGATGTTCAGTAGCACTTGTGCAGCACAGCACTTGCAGAAGTTTTACGGTTTTGGAGATTTTATATAGGTCTAGCAGAAGTCTGGAAGATCTTTTAGATATCTAGCAGAAGTCTTGTAGTTCCTGTAAATCCTGCAATGGTGTTGAAGATTCTTAGTGTGGTAGATGTGGACGTCGAGGTAGTGGGAGGACATCCAGCACAGAGTTCATTTGAGCTATATTTCAGCAGCTGCCTGGTGTATCGAGCTCCTCTGGGATCACCTTCAGGATTGGTGGGGGGGAGTCGCTCTGTGGTGGTGGTGGTGGCGGTGGTCTGAACCCACGCTGTCGCAGATTGCTGGGTAGGACATTCTCCTCACCAGGAAACAGGGTTTTCCCCAAAGACTGGAAGCACAAAACCCAGAACAGGAATAAACCAAACTGTGACTGAGACCATCTGTGCTAAAGCACAACTGACTGAGACAAACTAGAGCAGTACAGAAACTCTACCAACTCTCTCTCTCTCTCTCTCTCTCTCTCTATATATATATATATATATATATATATGTGTGTGTGTGTGTGTGTGTGTGTGTGTGTATGTGTGTATTTGATCATCATTTATTTATCATTTATTTGATCATTGGACCAGTTTTGTTGCACCTGGTTCTCAGCCAGCGCCTCTTTAGCTAAGTAATGCTCCCTCTTCATCTTCATCTCCACCTCCTCAGGGATGTCAGGGACGAACAGGTCAATCAGACGGCCGATGATGAAGACCACATGCTGAGGAAGAAAGACAAGAAGAACCTTGATCAGGTCACAGCAGGAACTTGACTGGAACCAAACCTGCTGCCTCTGTTACTCATTAGCTGATCCACACACAGCAGGCTGCTTCAAAGAGAGCGCTCGTTTTTGATTCAGTTGTGTTTTTGTGTTGCCCTCCAGTGCACATGCTGACCTCAAACACGATGACAAAAGCGAGACGTATGGCGAGAAGGTGAAAGTACTCAGGGAGGTATTCACCGTCTTTATCCCTGAAACCCAGATACCTGTACATGACAGCAACAACAAGAACAACATTACCAAAAGCAGCTGTGTTTCTGCTCACACCAAGTATTTAAAAGTAGGCTACCTGGCTGCAGGGTCTGTGTGGGTGTAGCCGGCTGTAGTTGCAGTGATGTTGCCTACCTGCAGGATGTGTTTTGCTGTTGTTCGTTGTAGATGCGTGGTGATGTTGCCAGAGTGAAGTTGGTGAAGCCCCTTAGTGTGCTGTCTCTGGTGTAGCGGTAGTACAAGCGAGGCAGGAAGGATGAGGTGAACGCTATGAGGAAAGCCTAAAGCACAGGTTTGAAAAAGTTCAGATGCTGTTGGCTGCCGATCAACCCTCAAACAGCTCTCTGAAGAAGTGACAAAATGTCGAATCTGTAAGTGGTCCTCACAAAGATAGACATACAGAGAAACAGAGAGTCTTACGTTGCTGAGGACGGCTATGTGTGTGATGAACTGCATGATGGGGAACCAGATGCCAATGTCCTGAGCTCGCTCCGCCACTGGGCGGCGATTTTCAGTCACAAACTTGTGAGCGTCCAAACGGATCTCAATCCAGTTATTAACGAGAGCGAAGAGAGGAGCGAGAGGACACGCCGCCACAAAGATGGTGACGAAACCAAACTGAATTACTGACGAGAAAGAGGAGGATTTACAGTGAACAGTCGTTGCCACTTAAATCAGGTTTATACAAAACACGACACCTCACAGGATCCTTACAGCCAATCCCAACACAGAAATGTATCCTCTCCGCGTTAACCCCACCCATCCGCAGTCAGGAGTATAAATCCAACACGATAGGACTCACCCATCTCCAAGTATTCACTGAAGAGTCCCTCACAGACCAGCAGCTGGTAGTCTGCCTCCCAGGGAGAAACCTCCTCCTCTTTGTCCCTCTTCACCTCCTTCTGAGCCTCCTCTCCTTTGTCCACCTTCACCTCCGTCAGCCGAGGACTGATCTTCCTCTTCTGCCACCACGACTTCACCTTCCTGCCAAATGTTTAAACTGGACTCAGATTCCTTGTGTGTGCACATGGCAGTGAAACCGATTGTGATTCTGAGTTATGATCCTGTTTTCACAGGTTATGATCTTGCTCTCTTATTCTCCCACGTTAATATCATCACATTCAGTGTTTGTGTGTGTCTTTACGGGATGATGAACTCCTGCATGTTGTTGATCATCTGCTTTCCCATCATGATGACCAGCAGCTCCTGAGCCAGTTCGATCAGGCATCCACCTGCTCCACACTGTCACACACGTAAACGCACACAAAGATCATTTAATATGTTGTTTGAAGTGTCCATAAACGAGACACCGAAGCACAAATGTCCTCTGACATGTATACATGAGAGGATGTTGACAGACAGAACTATAGATGAAGTGAATGTGATTTAATTAGACGTTTTACGATCCATCTTGTAGTAACAGTGCGAAACACGATCTTCATCATTACCACAGTGGGACACACTCACGTCTTCGTTGCGAACTCCAAACAGAGTGTTGTAGTTTCCGGGGAATCCGATGAAGCTGAGCAGACACAAACAAACAGCTGGTTAAACCTTCAGCATATCTAACTTATTCCAATGTTTCCGTGTCCGCATCACTTCATTTTCATTTTGGCCTGCAGGAGGCGCCGTGGCTCCTCCTTTAATCTAACTTCTGCTTTTTACTTCTTCAACAAGTCCACAACTGACAAAACTCAGCATCCTGACATCAGCGTTTCATTTGATGGCTTTTATTTTGAATAAATATAAAATGTATGTGCAAAGAAGAAGAAATAAACAGGAAACAAAAGAAATAAAAGAGGGAACGATAAATAAGAGGAAAAACGCGACTGTGGGATCAGGGAAAGGGAAACACCTTCAGTGTGAGGCCTGCTCTGATTGGATGGAGCCACATATTGAAGTTTAACCCTATTTTGATTGGTTGGACCTGTGAGCCTCGTTCTGATTAGCCGAAGCAGTTCTCACCTGCCTTTGAAGAAGGCAATGTAAACTGGAGACGAGTAGAAGTTGACGAACTGGAAGATGAAAACTTTGAGGATGAACATGTCTTCATATTTAGTCTGAGTGCGATGCATCTCTGAGAGAAACAGAGGAACAGCAGCATCACCTGACGGACTGCAGTAACACCACACACAGTACATGGAAGTTAACATGATTTTATTCAATCCTTTTAACTTTTTGAGAAAAGCATACCATCTAGTTGACATTTAGTTTTTGACTTTATTGCACAAACCTTCTGTTGTCTTTTGTGATATTTGTCAGTTTACTTTTCACTGTTTATCTTCTGGATTTGCATGTAATGAATAATGATCCCTGAAACCATTGAAGCTAATATGTTCCCACAACGTTTCCTTTAAGTTTATAATTTCCTAATTAACTCCCCTTAAAAAAAAGCAAAACAAAATTGCGCTTCATATTCAAAATTTTCCATTTTAATTTCGTCATCTGTTATTATCAGTTTAACCTTAACCCTTTGATAAACAAGTACAACTTGAATGAATTTAGACAAAAATGGTTTTTGCTAATCAAAACTAGATGAAACTGAAAATCAGATGACTAAGATGAGATAACATAAGACTTTATTGATCCCACACCGGGGAAATTGAGTCATTACAGCCAGCAAGTATTACAAAAAGCAAAAACAGGGGCACAGAAGGGTCAAGGTAAAAAAGCATACAGGAGATAAAAAAGAAAGGTACACAGGACTATAGAAAAGAAAATCAGCTACTATTACAAAAATACTAAATGCCATTAAGATACTATGCTGCACTGTTGCAGTGTGACGAGAACAGACGTTTGTCAAAAGGATAAGACTAAACTGAGGATTAGTGAGAAAGAACGTGTGACTCACCCCAGCGGGTGAGGATGTGGGCCAGCGAGGTGTGAACTCTGGCCAACATGAGGATGACCAACAGGTTCAACACAGACCCTGAAATACTGGATATCCTCTCAGCCTCGACAGACACACACATACACATTGAAAATCAGAGTCCCTCAGGGAAGCGTACTTGAACCTCTGACCTTTGCATTAATCCTGAAATAGATGTGCAGAAGCGCTTTGGTTGTGTTCTGTTGTACTCACAGAGAAACTGACGAAGCTGTTTCCAGACCTGTAGATGATGATTCTGAGGATGGTGCGATACAGAATGATGCAGATGAGGAACATCAGCATCACAGCAACCTGCAGACAGGATGTTCAGCTTACTGCAACTTCCTAAACACAGTATGAAAATGCTGCTTCACCTCCCTGATGAGTGGTTTCTGCTCCCATTCCACACCTGCCCTCCAGAGATACTTCATTTCACTGATTCTATTTGTATGATTGAAAATACAAACACATTCAGAGATGGATGCACATTTTTGAAGCAAGGTCATCGACTCATCATCAACAACAGTGAACGGGACCCAGTCAGATATCAGTTTACATCAAAGTTAGCTGATGCTTCCGGACACTTCCACCTGCTACTGAAGGCCTGAATATCTGTCTGTCCTAAAAGCAGTTCCGTCTTGAAATCAGGTAACCACTGCTCCACATCATCACCAACAGTGGACGTGGTGGAGACTCACCATGATGATAATGATCAAGCAGCCGGTCAGAGTTCTGTTAAATCGTGTATTTGCAGGAAAGTAAGGTTCCTCTGATCCAGTGACCGGGTTCCTCATGGTCATCGGCGCCATGGCCGTGAACTCTGGACGAGGTCGCTCCTGTGGAGGACCGAGGGACAGCATTTATGAACGGCCAAAAATTCTTGCTATCAAAGATATTTATGAGCATCACAAATTAATTTATATTACGCAACCTGGTTTAGGCTTGCTACTCCTGCTCAGTGGTTGTCAAATAGACATAATCCCTATGATTATGTGCACAGTGCCAATGCAAATCACTGGTGCTTTTTCAGGTGAGACCGGTACCTCAACGTCCTGGAATTCGGAGCAGTCCCAGCGGTGGGACAGAGTGGCACAGGTTCTCTTCCAGTACTCCAGGAAGGTGATGGCCCACAGAGACATGAAGACGCTGAGAAACACTGTTCCTCCGTTATCAAACAGAATACCTGCCTGCAGACACAGACAGGTGAGCAGACAGAGACAGTCAGACAGGTGAGTTCACAGTGTGTTCAGGGAGAGCGAAAAGCAAATGTTAAAGCATGCAGAGTCAATATAAAGACCAATATAAAGAGAGTCTCCTGAGAGAACACAAAGAACTGGAGACGCTGTTCGACCTTCTGACAAGGACTTCTTATGAAGCATACTGACACTATCACAGACAGGTGGGCTGGCGGACGGACAGGTACCTTGTAGATGACACAGATGCTGGAGTAGTTCCAGTTGGAGCAGATGTTACAGAGAGGACACATGACGAAGCTGTTTCTAATGTCACACACCTCCATCCTGCACACACACACACACACACACACACACACACACACACACACACACACACACACTTATCAATATCGTTACAGGTGTTTAACTTAACGATCTTACTATGATTACATTGTATAAATAAAGCTGTGTGTCGTCAGCATATTAGCAGAGAGAAACTGATTTCCAAATGATTTGTCCAAGAGGAAAAATCTTGATAAAAGTATGAAAGTATCATCAAACAAGTCATTGATTTGCAATGGATTGTGGGACACCGATGACCAAATTATACACCAGTTGTGCCCTGAATTTCTCTATTTTTGGCCTTGCTGGCTTTTGTAAACAAACTACATCGTACTTGACATTAAAGTGAAAGCCTGAAAGAGTTTATACTTACGCTGGAACATCAGTGGTCATGAGGCAGAACCCAACCAAGAAGACCATAGTCCCAACAACAGATGCCGGCAACAGCCAGCCAGTGTAGAAACCTACAGTCAGACACAGTTAATGTTGAAACAAACAGGGGGTGGTTGGTCGTAGTGGCAGCACTTTCTATGAAGACTACACTTACAGAGTGTTATAGGGGCATTCATGGTGAATTCTAATGTATTCATAATGCTTTATGACTACATTCATGGCTACACACAATGCTTTCTGATGCACTACATCAACTGTTCCCTTTAGCACTGACAAAGGTAACTGCTGTCTAGAGAATATTTTTGCACTTCTGACTTGTTTCTTGTATTAGTGAACCGGGTCGTGGGCTGGATCAAATGGTCTTGCTGGCTCTATAAGGCCTGAATGCTGGAGGTTCTCCACCCATACTTGATACCCAAAGTTATAATTCATTATACATCACATCTGTAATGTTTTATGGCCGTTAATGTGGTGCATCAGAAAGCATTAAGTGTGTTAATGAGTGTATTTATAAAGAGTTTGGAGTGCATTATAATTCACCATGAATGGCACCATAACACACTGTAGATGTGGTCTTCATGGTCAGTGTTCACCGTGGGTACTGGTGTGGTCGTGATAGTTACCGAGCCAGGCAAAGTAAAGGGCTATCTTCTCTCCAAAGTACTCCCTGATGTGATCCAGAGGTTGGTAGCGTCTAAAGCAGGACCACTGGGCCCAGTACACATACAGGATCTGTCTCAGAGCTAAAGACTCGGGGGGCACCGGGGGTGTTGGTGGCTGGAAACCACCCTGCAGATACAGCACAGAAGTAGAATATCAGGTAGATTTTTAGTCCGGATACCTGTGCTGCTGTTATTAGAGTCATGGTTTGGTCATTGAACAAAAAGTTAAACATTAATTGTTAGAACTTTAAATGTCAGGTTAGTCAGACAGACTCGGGTCAGATGGCCTCTGAGAACAGGGATTAGGGTTGGGGTTTGGGGTTAGGTGAGTTAGGGTTTAGGAATAGGGTTAGGAGCTTACCTCATGGAGCGGGTAGGCAGCAGTGAAGACCTGCTCATTCAGCAGTCGGTCTATTCCCACCTCCCCCTGTTTAAATGAACCATAAGGAGTCCTGGCCAGGATCTCATACAGCTGGAGGGACAGGACACAGGGACAGTCTGGACTAAAACAAACAACCACTTGATCCTTTTTTAGAGCCATAGTCTGGATTCAGTCTCTGTTCTGTTCTGCCGGTCCACTAGCACCTGTGACCCAGTGCAAGCTTTCATCGAAGGTTCCTTTCCTTGATCTTTGTAAAGACAGAGAAGTGTGTTCCAGAGGTTTACTGGGCCTTTAAGGAGCTACGCTAAGCCTTTGTGCTAAGCTAGACGAACCACGTTCCAGACCTATCTCAGACTGATGAAACTGATTATATTGTAAATCTTCTCCAGCGAGAGGATCAACCTAAATGTTGGACTGATCCTTTAAATTTCTGTCAGCTTTGGTAAAAGAGCAGAGGCTCCAGGACGCTTCCCTGAGGAACTCCACAACTTACTGACTTCAAATTCTGTCAAACTGCGTCAAGTTTAAGTGAACAAACGTTAAGACAATTTAGTCTAAATTTACTTAACAAATAGAATTAGTCAGCTTTTGCTCAATTGAACTCATTATTTAACTTTAATGTGATCTTGAAACAGATAATTACAGATAATGTTTGCTGTGATGAAACTAAATGTAACATTTATATACAAAATAATAATTATTTTGCTGCATATTGAAAAACTGTTCATAGAATCTCTTTGTTTTTGGTGACAAATATAAGTTTGTGTTTCAGGGTTTTATTTAAAAGCAGTTTCCAGGAAACTTACAGGACGATATAATAAAGCCTTACTATTTTATTTTCCAACATGGTATTGGTGTAAATACAGTCAAATTTAAATATGTTGAATGTAAATTTACTGAAATCATGTTAAACAGTGTTAATAACACGTAGCGGCAGGTTGAAGGTTAAAGTGACCACATGTAGATTCATGTTAGTTTGTGTGTTTGTTCATAGGTCGACTCGCTGTGAAGAGTTAAAACTCGAAGCTTCTGTAAAATCGAGCTGAGTGACGCCTCTGCGAGGCAGAAGTTGTTTTTAATGTCGACAGTAACCTTTCACATGTTGCTGAAACCCTAAAATTCCCCCAAAAGGGCAGCTTCATTCCTGTGTGTGTGTGTGTGTGTGTGTGTGTGTGTGTGTGTGTGAATGTTTACAGTTTATTCTTTATGGATGTGTGTTTTGGAGGATGTGCGTGTTTGTAGATTGTATTTGAGAAGGAGGCGTTGCTGCGTGCAGCATCCGTCTGTTGACGGAGACATCCTGGAATCAGAGCGGTCAGCAGGTCCACATGTCTGAGCCAATCAGAGGACCACGTCTCCGTCCAGACTCTATAAATCCTGATCGGTCAAAACAAGGAAAGACCGTTGTGTGCAGTGTGTTGACTGATCCTGATCTCAGACCCTCGGGGCCCCTGTGGTCCAGGGTTTGCTGTTTGTTCAGTCATTACTGCAGCATCAAGCGTCTCAGGATGATGAGGCCCCGTCCTGTCCCGTGTATTGTCACATGCTGTGTGTCGTAATAAAGTTGTGTTTAATGAGATGGCTGACGCTCAGAGGCCCGAGGGGCCCCTCACTGTTACTGTAACAGAGTCCTGTTTGTTTTGTGGGTGTTGGCGCTCATAAGGAAGCTGTGCGAGTTAAGTGTTCTTTGAAGGGACTTGGAGAGGCAGGGGACATGTCCGATGTATGGGTGGAGGTGGGGGGCCAAAATACCCACAACGCCTTTAATCTGGACATGGCTGAAGTCACACCGACTTTAAGCCTTTGCTTTGAATTTGTACTGACTGTCAGTCTGAACTCACCACCTTGTGTCTCTGAGTCGTCTTAAAGAAAGTCTCTCTGTTGTCACTGCCCAGAAACCTGCAGACAAAAAGTAGAGTTTAACGAAGACACGTGAAGAAAAAAGAGAAGTGTGACGACGTCAAAGGAGGACAACAAAAGACGAACAGGACGGATGTGTCTATTATGGCCGTACCTCTGCAGCTTGTTGGTCCTGAACTGACAGGTGTAATAGTCAGACGGGGGGTTGGGGACATTCTGAGACAGAGGGCTGGGGAGGGACAGCCGGGACAGGATGCGCTCAGACCAGTTAATTACTGGAGCAGTGGCCACCTGTAGGAGGACAGAGGACACACCGAAGACGAACTGAGAACACACTATGAGGACACACTGATGACACACTGTAAGGACATACTGAAAGGATGCAGTGCGAGGACACACTGTGGGGACACACTGAGGTCACACTGAGGACATACTGTGAGGACACACTGAGGACATACTGTGAGGACACACTGAGGACACACTGAGGTCCACTGAGGACGCACTGTGAGGACACACTGAGGACACACTGAGGTCACACTGAGGTCACACTGAGGACACACTGTGGGGACACACTGTGAGGACACACTGAGGACACACTGTGGGGACACACTGAGGACACACTGAGGTCACACTGAGGACACACTGTGAGGACACACTGAGGTCACACTGAGGACACACTGAGGACACACTGAGGTCCACTGAGGACACACTGTGGGGACACACTGAGGACACACTGAGGACACACTGAGGACACACACTGAGGTCACACTGAGGACACACTGAGGACACACACTGAGGACACACTGAGGTCACACTGAGGACACACTGTGAGGACACACTGAGGTCACACTGTGGGGACACACTGAGGACACACTGAGGTCACACTGAGGACACACTGAGGACACACTGTGGGGACACACTGAGGACACACTGTGAGGACACACTGAGGACACACTGAGGTCACACTGAGGACACACTGTGAGGACACACTGTGAGGACACACTGAGGACACACTGAGGACACACTGTGGGGACACACTGAGGACACACTGTGAGGTCACACTGTGAGGACACACTGTGAGGACACACTGAGGACACACTGTGAGGTCACACTGAGGACACACTGAGGACACACTGGGGACATACTGAGGACACACTGTGAGGTCACACTGAGGACACACTGTGAGGACACACTGGGGACATACCGAGGACACACTGTGAGGTCACACTGAGGACACACTGTGAGGACACACTGGGGACATACTGAGGACACACTGTGAGGTCACACTGAGGACACACTAAGGACACACTGTGGGGACACACTGAGGACACACTGAGGTCACACTGAGGACACACTGTGAGGTCACACTGTGAGGACACACTGTGAGGACGCACTGAGGACATACTGTGAGGTCACACTGAGGACACACTGTGAGGACACACTGAGGACACACTGAGGACACACTGTGAGGTCACACTGAGGACACACTGAGGACACACTGGGGACATACTGAGGACACACTGTGAGGTCACACTGAGGACACACTGTGAGGACACACTGGGGACATACTGAGGACACACTGAGGACACACTGTGAGGTCACACTGAGGACACACTGTGAGGACACACTGAGGACACACTGAGGACACATTGTGAGGTCACACTGAGGACACAGTGAGGACACACTGCTCTCAGGCACTTTGTGGCGTCTCTTGGACAAGTATGAAACGAAAATAATGAGACTGAACTCTGAGGTCTGTGTTGTCTCTGAGGAGGAGGAGGAGGAGGTGTCTCACCTGCAGAGGGGCTCTGAGACTGATCTCCTCAGCGTAGTAACAGAGGACGCTCCACGGAGCACTGAGGAGGACAAAACAGATCCTCCTCCTCATCTGAAGGACTTCTTTCTGTAGAGACACAGAGACTCAGAGCTGGTAAAGTACTTGAGGTACTTTTGAGGTACTTATACTTCAGTTAAGTGCCTTTATTATATTCCTTTATTCTACTTCCACTCGTCTACAGGAAATATTTGATTTCTTTTTACAGCCATATCATACATGTCATTCTGAAATGAGTACTTTTACTCTTGATACTGTGATGATACATTTCTGATAATACTTGTGTACTTTCACGAGTACTTCAGTGGTTTCAGGGTGTTGGTCTGGTGTTGAAATCATCCGAAGACTCCTCTGGCGCTGACACATGAGGACGAACTGATCACTGTTTAAACACACTTGTGTTTGTTCATGTGTCCCAGAGACACGATGTCTTCGGGTGTGTTTGTTTTACTCACCTGCTCCAGCAGCAGTCCGGAGCTTCTCAGTTTTTTCAGAAACTTCTCCCTTTGCTTCCTGTGGACGGGGTTAACACCTGCACTCTCCTCCACATGCGAGCTCAGAGGCTCCTCCCACACCAACACAAAATCTGTCCAATGGAAACACAGCATTCAAACAGTCCCTCATGATGTCATCACTGCTAACCCGTCTGCTATTGGCTGGTCCTCAGTGATGTCGATTGATCAGTTTGACTGCAGTCTCTCATCAATGTTCTGAATGTGAATGATCGATTCATCGATTAACTGATCAATTGATTGCTCCGAGGTGACGTCTTGAACCCACCAACAGCCCAAAACCCAGAACCCAGAACCCAGAACCCAAAACCCAGAACCCAAAGGATTCTTTGACATCTTTTACTTCAGTTCAAGTACAATCAGGAAAATGTACTACAAAGTAAAAGTATTCAGTGCATGTACATCCTGTCAGATAATACTGCTTTACTCACCAACTCGAGTCGATCCGTCACTAAACACGTTCCTGTCCCAAGGACGAACAGGTGCATTCTGGGAAATCAGCAGCACAGGTGAAAAGATTCAATGTGTCAGAGTCGTGTTTGATTGGATGTAGATGCGACTCTCTCATCTAATTGGCTGAAGGTTTTCAGCTGAGTGGTCTTGATTAATAAATATGTTGAAGCGTTTTGTTGCAGTGACCTTTAAGGATTTCTGTGAAAACACGTGGATGAATACGATCAAACAGTCTGTTTCAGGTGAGTTTGACTCTTCGTCATTACAGCAGACTTGACTCTTCCTGCTGTTAACGAGCCCGAAGACAATCACTTCGATGAGAGGAGGAACAGAACAAGCATCAGCCGTTCTCTGTGCTTCTCTAATGCCTCATCACTCAGTCAGTGTTAATCTGTGTGGAGACGCCGTGTCTCCCGTCTTCGCACACTTCCTGTCTCTGCCACACTGAAACAACACGCTGAAGGTCCACTGAAAACCAGCGAGAGGCTGAAACGCTGAAGCCGCCTCCTCACAGGGAGCGCTTCGTGCCACAAGCGCAGCTCCAATCAGCTCCACAATGCGTGGAAGTCGTGTTTTTTCCCGTTGGGACGTTTGGTGGAGCTTTCAGGACGTGAAGAGTCAACAAAGGGAAGTGAACACGTCTGCTGCTGCTTAACGAGGAACCAGCTGACGAGTCTGACGGTGGCACACGAAACCACTGAGAGCAGATCTGCTCAACACCGACTCAGGACTGACCCACGCCAAGTGGAAAACCAGCTCCATCATCACCATCATCACCATCATCATCATCATCATCATCATCACCATCATCATCATCATCCTCAACACCATCATCATCATCATCCTCAACACCATCATCATCATCATCACCATCATCATCATCATCATCATCACCATCATCATCATCATCATCATCATCATCATCATCATCCTCAACACCATCATCATCATCATCATCACCATCACCATCATCATCATCATCATCATCCTCAACACCATCATCATCATCATCATCATCACCATCATCATCATCACCATCATCATCATCATCATCACCATCATCATCATCATCCTCAAGACCATCATCATCATCATCATCATCATCACCATCATCATCATCATCATCACCATCACCATCATCATCATCATCCTCAAGACCATCATCATCATCATCACCATCATCATCATCATCATCATCATCACCATCACCATCATCATCATCATCATCACCATCATCATCATCATCCTCAAGACCATCATCATCATCATCATCATCATCACCATCATCATCATCATCACCATCATCATCATCATCATCATCATCACCATCATCATCATCATCATCATCACCATCATCATTATCATCATCACCATCATCATCACCATCATCATCACCATCATCATCATCATCATCATCACCATCATCACCATCATCATCATCATCATCATCATCATCATCACCATCATCATCATTATCATCATCACCATCATCATCACCATCATCACCATCATCATCATCATCATCATCATCATCATCATCACCATCATCATCATCATCATCATCATCATCATCATCAGATAGCTTCAGAGACTCTGTGGGAGCTCTGACTCTGACGTCATGGCTCTGAACTGACGGCTCTGGCTAATTACAGATGAGGTTGGTTAATGTTTCCTGGTACTTTGACTCCTTCAGGTTTTACTCGAGTGTCTCGGGCTGCTGGCAGAGAACCTGCTGATCGATAGATATATTGATACACAGATGTTTAGCTACGGATCTGCAGAGGCTTCAGTAGATCAGGGGCTCGAGGATGTTTCCCTGAGGAGCTCCACATGTTCTCTACTCGACTCCTCCAAACCTCCTTCTGCTCTCTCCACTTTTGTTCTTGGACTTTTACTCTTTCTGATCATCAGTAATTGTGTTATTGATCAGGTCTCACACGCAGACAGCTGTTACCATGGTGATGCTGCCGTAGTTGTTCTCTGGCTTGGTTTCCATGGTAATGAGTGTGGCGGTGTCCTCCCTCTGCCCTTTCCTCCTCATCCTCCCTCACCTCCTTCCTCCTCCTGTGGAGGAGCACACACATGGATTCACTGCCGTTACTTTGGACAAACTGACTGAACAGCGAGAATCAGAGCATCCATTGGTTTGCTAAGCCCCGCCCCCCACAGTTCCTGTTGCTAACCTGTCAATCAAACCCAACCGCCAGCTGACATTTGTAAGTGAATTTAGTGGAACGGACTGGAGCCAGCTGGCAGAGCTCTGACTGGCTGTTGGGTTCACGCTGATCATGTGACACTCGAAACATTAATAAATATAAAATTTGAATAATTGAAATGTATTAAAACACCATCAGATTCTGTTTCTGAAGGTTTTTTTTTACCATATCTCAAATGTTTTAATGACTTTATAGTTTTTATTTCTTCATTTAAAAGATGTTTTTACAGTTTGGCTTTATTTACTGCACGTCTGCACTTTCCATCGTTGGATTGATCCTACATATAACTGATCAATAAACTGAACAGAGATCTACTGAACTGATAATGTTTTCCAACAAAAATCCAAATCTGATGATTATTTGAGTTTAAACTGAATCTGTTTGTGACGAGCACGTGGCTTCAGTTCGGATCATTAATCTAATTAATCTTAATCTTAATCTAAGAAGAGAATGAATGAGGAGTCACGACGACGCGTTCACAGACAGACATGAAGCCGACAAACACCGACCTCAGCTGGACTCTCATCAGCTCATTTTCCTGTTTCGTCTCTGTGAACGGATCGTACATTCACTTCGACACCAAAACAACGTATTGATTAACGGACAGACAGATGATTGATCACCTCAGTGTCTCTCTCTAAATGTCTAACTCTGACCTGAACCTGAACCTGAACCTGAACCTAGTTCTAACCTTACTCTGAAACGCAGGTCTGACTCGAACACTTTCCTAAACTGTCCTCATTCTATTGATTAAACACCTGATCTGGTCCTCATGATGTAATAAGTACAAGAACTCACCTGTTCAAGCAGTCGAGGGCTCAGGTGAACTGCAGGTGAGTCTCCAGCTCGAGCTGTCTGTGTGTGTGTGTGTGTGTGCTCAGGCTCCAGCTCCAGACTGACTGCTGTAAGCCCCGCCCCTAGTGTTAACCCCGCCCCCTGCAGCAGAGGCTTCCTCTGTCATAAGAACAGTCTCACCTGTGGCTCGTTCTGTCAGGTGTTCAGGTGATTTCACTAAAACCACAGAAATGACACGAAGTGTGTGAAACTACAAAAACTGAACCATTTAAAATCTAAACCACAGAAAATACAATAAAAACAAGCCAAAGAGAAAAGCTGCAGGATGTTCATCAGCTTTACTTCAGTAAAAGTAGTAATATCACAGTGTAGAAGTACTCTGTTCCAAGTCAAAGTCCTGCATTTAAAATGGAGTATTTGTACCACATCCTGTATACTTGTTCTTTACTGTGAAGTCAAGCTTCCATGTGTTACAGATGTGTGACGATAATCAGAGCAGACTGTGGGTTTCAGTATGTTCAGTGTTTATTATGTTTCTGCATCTCCAGCTGTTTGTAATGCAGCTCTCTGATTGGACAAGCAGAGTGGCGACGCCCCCCTCAGGACACAGTTTTCAACAAGCTGAGTTTATTCTACATCAGATCTACTGTTGTCTACTGCACACACAGATTACACAGTGGAGACCCCTGACACACACACACACACACACACACACACACACACACACACACACATTTACGCTTCTGCACTTGTGAGGACTCACTGACAAAACACTCCACAACCTGGAGCTCATCCAAAATGTCCTCACATTGCAGACACGTCCTCACTACGATGGTTTAAGAAACTGGTTCTCACAAAGATAGACGTACATCACACACACACACACACACACACACACACACACACAGAAACAGAAACATCTTTGGCAGGAAGCAGCTTCTTCCTCTGCTGAACACACAACGAAATACACAGACACACACACAGAGGAGCTGCGCAGGATTGGACAGTGAAGTCATCATAACAGTGATGTCATCGGGAGGCGAAGCAAACACACACACACACACACACACACACACACACACACACACACAGATTGACGGCATACAGTGAGAAACTAAGTGTAATATGTGGATTTTCAGGTGAGCGGGCTGACAGCGCCACCTGCTGTCAGAGTTAGCGCTCTGAACAGCAACACTGAGGGATTATGGGTAATGAAGTTGAGGTAAGGACTTTAAACTAAGGTGATGCTCCTTTTTTCGTCTGATCTGCCCGAAAGTCTCTCCTCCTCATCGTCACTGCTGCTCTGTCGTAAACTGTCCGTCGACTCGCTCGTCTCTCCTCGAGCTCGAGCAGCAGAGGGAGTCGAGAGTCGTTCACGCTCTGTTTTCAGCAAACTGCTAAAAGTACAATTTCTGGATTCAGTGAAAGATAAAACAAGAAGTGTTTGAGTTTTAGTCACAGACTTCAGAATAAAAGCATTTAACTTGTTCACCTGTTGCCGCTATGACTCACAGCACAGGGTCAAATCAGAGCCTGTCCATGCCCGACACTCCTTTTCGTTCCTGAACGCCCCACGCTCCTTTCGGTTCATGAACGCCCCTCAGCTGCCATGTCAGGGCTGTGACCTCAGCGTGAGGACAGAAGGTGTTTTATGTTGAAGAGACCTGTGAGACCAATCTGTGACTTTACAGTAAAATGAAGGTCGACGGCTCTGACGTCTGATGGGACGTCGTCGTCTTCGTCTTCGTCATCAGAGCTCGACAAACAGCTGATTTAAGGCGCTCATTTTAAGGCAAAGTCAGTTTTAGAATAGAATCTAATTGTTAAGGCGCTGGTTTATTTTTCCTCGCTCGTGTTAATTAACTTTGATTAATTAACACAGAACTCTACAGGCCAGTGGTCAGTGGTTGCAGAGGGCTGTTCACTGACACCGTGAGGCTAAATCCCTTAGCTCTGACCTTAAAGCACTGATTTAATGAAGGTGCTTTTAATGATTTTAGGCGATAATTAAAAGATCAGTTCATTTTTCTATCTCTTAATTTTACACAGCAGCCATAATCTACTAAAACCTCATTTAATTAATTAACCCAAACTTTGGAGTGAACCCCTGAATTTGCACCTCATTTTAAAAATTTAGGTCCACTTAAGGTACAAATTAAGGGGTAATTAAGAAAAAAAGTCTTCTTTTCTTACATTGAAACACCATTAATTTAGTTCAGTTAAATGTAAGTTTAAGGTAATGTAATAACACTTTAAGGGGATAATTAAGGTATAAATCAGTGAATTGTAACAAGTGGTTTTAAGTTAAAGGATCTCTGGCGACCAAACAGTTCGACGAAGGTGTTAATTGTTAATTAAGGTTTAATTAAAAGGACAAACAGTGATGTCACTAATTAACAGCGAGCTCCTCGGTTTGTTGGGGCGAGCAGCTCGTTTGGGTTGTGGTTACACGCTGAGAGGTTTGACAGGTTGGACTAATGAACATAAACGTGTTTCATTCCTTCATCTCTGACATCCTTTGACTTTAATTCACCCTTTCATACTGATGTGATTAAGGTCATTTTTAAGGTTAGTGATTTAAGGGGTTAGATTAAGATTAGATCATCTACATGGTTTAAGAACCTTAAGGAGTGAAAAAGCCTTGAAATGCACCAAATGGCAGAAAGTGTTCCTTCATTTTTAAATGGCTTCAATGAAGTTTTCATGTTATTTAATCAACTTAAGGTGTTTTACTCCTTAAAAAACATTAAACCATGAAATAATCAATCAAAACCATAATCTATTAATTCATTGATTAATTAAACCCAAATCTGTGTTGAACCCCAGAACTTGCGCCTAAAACGTCCTTAATTGAAAAATGTAGGACAGCTTCCTGTTGAGCCACGCGGCCATGACTGATGATGTAATAGTTCAACTTTGTATGAGGTCATCACAGTGATGTCATCAGAGAGAGCTCTTTCATACAACAGACCACACACACACACACACACACACACACACACACACACAAACCAAAGCCCATTAATAATAATCAATAATGGTGATAAAGCAGAAATCAGCAACATCGTCCCATGTGGCTTCATCACCACCTTCATCATCATCATCATCATCAGTCCTTCATGTCTCCGTGTGAAGTCCACTGAGTCCGTTCAGATTCCAGACAGGAAGTCAGTCTGATCGTCTCTAATTAACAGATTTATATTAACTGTAGATTAAACCTGCGACACCCTTAACGAACACCCGAGCACCCCCTCACCCCCTCACCCCCTCACCCCTAATAACTTCAAGATAAACTGCTGATAATTAACAGACCGAGGTCCTCTAATTAAGACACTAATCAGCTGGTTAATTAAGAAACTCACCTGTCGATTAACAATCTGACATGTTAACAAACTAAATGTTTTCTGCAGACAAGCTTCCTAACTAACATACCGACCTGTTCGTTAAAGGACTGACCTAATTACCCCCGACCCCCTCTGACCCTATCCTCTTTGGTCTGTCTACCAGACCTCGCAGCGCCTCCCAGTGTTCATGGGTGTCCCTGCGGGACAGTTGAAGTGGCGGCTGAAGTCCGGAGAGTTGGCGAGCGTGCCGATGACTCTGTATCTGGGTGGGCTGTGGGGGTCGGTCACCAGGCCCTCGTGAGCGCTCTCTGGTGTTCGAACTGAACACCACACCTGGAAAAACACAAACGGCGGACTTCGTTAGAGCTGATTAGAGGTGGCAGGAAGTCACTGTGGATCATGGTCGGAGCCTTAAGCCTCTAGACCACCAGGACGCTGTGGACCAACATTTTTCTGATGCTATTTTGCCAGCTTTGGCACCGGAGGTCGTTGTTCCTGCTGGTCCAGAGATTTAGTTTTGTACTCTTGTAAAGTTACGAGCCTCACGAGGGACAGACAGAACAGACCAAATCTGAGCAGCAGAGGTCGACATATCCTGAGCTTTAGGGCAAAACACTGACTCCTACATCTCCCATAATGCAACTGGACAATGTCTCTCACAGAACCTGTCATATTATCTCCTTTAGAACCACAGAAGACAAGAAAAGTGAGCCAAACCTACACATCAACCTAAAACCTCCTGCAGACCGACACAATGAGGTGGATCAGTATGATTCTCAATGTTGTGACGTGGAACATTTGGCAGCAGTAAGCACATAAATCACCATGTCATCAGCACATAACATCAGGACAAGCAGAAGATCAAGGAGGTCAAGAAAAGGAACAGAAGTGGCCCCAGTACAGAACCTTGTGGGACACCAGCACAGTGTATCAGCAGTGTCTCACCTGAGCAAATCCCACGAAGAAGAGCTGATCATTGGTCAGGTTGACGGCTGGGAGTCTCTTCTCCTCTCCACTCCTCTGGACCCACGACCGATAGGCCTGAGGAGAAACCATCAGCTTATCATGTGATGTCCTGTTACCTGAGACTAACACCGCTCAGACACTTTGGCTCACGTTGATACTAACATGGTATGCTGCCTTCAGGCCTCCGTTGTCTGCGATGTTTTCTCCGAGCGTCTGTTTTCCATTGACGTGCTCTCCGTTGACCAGGTAGCGGCTGTATTGATCCACCATGCACTCTGTTCTCTGACGGAACGCCTCCACCGATGAGTTCTGCCACCACGGCCTCAAGTTACCTTCTTTATCATACTCACGACCTGACGACAGGAGGGAGGACATCTTAGTGAACAGTGGGACAAGCTCATGTTTATTCTCTCATTCTCTGTCACTTTAAACACCTAATCACCACCCAGACAGGCCCGTACTGACCCCTACTGACTGGGATGGTTGGACTGTATCTTCATGAGTCCTCACATTTACATCCATGCTCAGAGTGCAGTAAACACATCATCTCCTCCAGCAGAAACTGAACATGTGACAGGAAGTAAACAGGAATGTAGATCATGACTCACCCTGATCATCGAAGGCATGTGTGAGCTCGTGACCCATCACGACCCCGATCCCACCAAAGTTCAGTGCCCTGAAAACACAAGCACAAAACAAGGTTCTCCAAAGGCCCGAAGAGTCCAGAAACCAGAGACTGACAGTCTAAAGTCCTGAGTAGAGTCCTAGAGGCTGCAGAGTTCGTTACAGCCACATCCTGATGATTGAGCTATTCACAGTCTGAACAGTAGAGGGTCTAAACATGTAAAGTTTGTCCTGCAGGTGGCGCCAGAGGAACGACGACGGCGTCATTCAAAATCGAAATGGTTCATTGGCTGAGAAGCGGAAATGAGTTCAGGAAATTTCATCACAATCTAGTCTGTTGTCAATACAGCTGTGGTTTGTATGAGAGCCAAATAATGTCTTCTAATGTGAGGACACGTCATGGCTGTCTCTGTTTTACAGGAGTAATGAGTCCCTACAGACAGGTGGACACACAGACAGGTGGATATAGAGGTACACAGACTTGGGGTGGTCGTGGGCGTAGAAAGGAGCTTGTAGGATCCCAGCAGGGAAGACGATGCCGTTCTTAGTGGGCATGTAGTAGGCATTAACTGTAGGAGGAGTCATACTCCACCTGGAAAAGGAGAGGAGGGAGGGTGGGAGACAAGGAGAGGAGACAAAGACAGGAGAGGAGGAGAGGAGTTATTTAATGGTCCTACCAAAAAAGGCCAGAGGTAGTATTCACAAGTATCCTCAGAACGTCTCCAACAGTGGCAGCTCACAGTTCCGTCTTCAGATCTCAGAACTGCTGAGGTCATAACCGCTCTGTGATTGGTCAGCGGTGCCACCGACCCAATCAAACCTCTTCTACCTTTGCCCGTTTAGAGTAACGTGAAGGTTTGTGAATACGACCCCTAGTTAGTGTGTGTTTGTCAGTGTATGATTCATTATGATGGTGTGTATTACTGTTCTTCATCATTATTACTGGTCTTTGTTGGGAGTCTTCCTCAGCTGGTCGGCCATCACTCGGGATGAGAAGTTGTAGAAGTTCAACATGTTCTGGAAGAAGCTGTCCTCCGACACTTCATACTGAAACACATATCACATGTTAGCCATGGTTCTGAACAGCAGGGGGCAGCAGAGCATCACCTGATGATGATCAGCATCAGTATGTAAACATCAGCCTCTCATCTACCTGTCCCCCTGTTCCACCTGTCTGCAGGTGAATGAGTGATGAAGGACAGCTGTCACTCACCCCGTCATAAACGTCATCCAGCTCTTTGGGGTCCAGGATGAACTCTGGGAAACCGATCATATCGTAGATCGCATCTGCCTAACGAGGGACAAACAGGAGCAGTCAGACCAGTCAGCAGCTGTGATTCTACCCGTCCGTCCACCTGTCCTTCCACCTGTCTGTGTACCTTGTCTTTGGCAGCCTGTCTCGTTTGATCGTCCATCCAGCTGAGTCTGTCCAGAGATTCTTTAAATGCTGAGCGGATCTCATTAATCATCTCCTCGGCCTGAGAGAGACAGAAGGACGGGTGATGAACCAGACCAGACCTGTTTCAGGTCCAGGACAATCTGTCCCTGCTGGAGTAACCAGATTATGATCATTGGTCCTTCAGGTGTAAACAACTCACAATCTCTTTGCTGTGTTTGTCAAAGGTCGCCTTGACGAAGAGCGCTCCCAGAGCGAAACCCAGAGTGTCGTCAGTGTTCCCGATACAGGTCTGCCAGCGGGGGGTGCAGGACTGCAACAGACCACAACCAGTTACAACCAGTTAAAACCAGTTACAACCAGATGCAGGCACTCAGTACCAGTTACAGCCAGGTCCAGGCAGAGCCAGTTAAAAGGTTGCAGCACACTAGACAAAACCAGTTACAGGCAGCTAGAACCAGTTTCCCCTTATAAGCCTACACAGTTGAAGCTTCCTGGGTCCCAAAACCAGTTAGAACCAGTACCACCTTTTAAAAGGTGAAAGAAATAGAACCCATTGTTAGCCTGTCCAGTAGCACCAGCAAAGACAGGAGCTTCCTGCCAGTTATTGGAACCAGTTAGAGAACTGGGTACCTTCAGTTAGAACCAGAAACTGCACATTTAAACTGGTTAGAGCCAGTTAGAACCAGCCAAACACATAAAACCATCACAGCCCAGTGGAGACGCTTCAAACTGGTTACTTCCAGTTAGAACTCATAAAAGCCAGTAAGAAGAAATGGACTACCAACCAACCGTAGTAACTGTAGTAATTATACCTGCTGTAGTAGAAGGAGGAATCGTATCAGTAGCAGTACCAGGAGTGACAGTCATAGTATCTGTCATATTTATAGCAGTACCAATAGTAAGAGTGGTACTCCTTGCTGTAGTAACAGCAGTAGTACATGCAGTATAAGTACCTTCTTGGTCCCGTAGAGGCTCTCCAGCAGTTTGTCCTGAGCGTTCTCGAAGCGCTGATCCAGACTGGCCACACTCTTCTGAACCAGAGTCCACATCATGTAGTTATTCAACAGACTGAAGACAGACAGGCACACAGACGGACAGGTGGTCAGAGTGGGGCGACAGGTGAGAGACCGAGGTGTCCGTGTCTGCAGCGAGACAGACGGTCAGTGATCGTTTCTGACCTGCGGTCGGTCTTGTTGATGAGTTCAGACACCTGCTGCAGGTACTCTCTGGCATACAGGACGACAGGTTCGGTGTCGTTCAGCTCCAGAGGAGACAGAGAGGACAACAGGTAGTCCAACCAGTCCACGGCCGGAGCCAGCAGCTGAAACACCAACGAAGAAGAAACAGTCAGCACAGATGTTTGCAGACTTCAAACAGGGTCTCTAAAAACTGGACGGCTGGTCCAGATTAAGGTGATGAGTTCACTTCACAATCTGCCTGTTGGATTTCTCAGATTCCCTGAGGATGATTTTGTCCTGATGGTGGCGCTAGAGGAAAAGTAGGTGGCAGGAGGTTTGTTTCAGGAGAAGACAGGTTCAATAAAGTCAAGTAAAACCTGGATATACTCACCTCACTTTTTATTTGTTTCTGCTCACTTGTAGCTTCTCAGAATGTAACAAATAAACTCACACAAATAAATAAATACAGACTAAAAGCAGTAGAAGAAGAACTCAGGTTTTCCTCCGAGTGCTTAAAGCTCCAACAGCCCAGCCTGAGAGGCAAAACCAGGGGCAAAGAGTGCCCACCGTAATAACTGTGTCTTCTTCTGGACTATCACTGTGGACCAGATCTGTCTGTCTGTCCCTCAGTCTGTCTCCGTCTGTCTCAGTAATCCTCTGCGTGGGAGCAGACTGCACCACCCGGGGGGGAGACGCTGAGATGAAAAACTAATCCCTGCTGTCTGCTTCTGCTTCGAAAAGTGAAAAACTAAAAACTAGAGAGTCTGCAGAGAGAGGACAGTCCAGCGTCCACATGTGGACAGATGCTTGTTTGCTCACGTTCATTTCTGCATTCATCACCTTTTAGTCAGGAACCCAAGAAACTTTTTACGGCAGGTGGAAAGAGTTTAAAGAATTCTGAGAACGAAGTGAAGACATGGCAGCCTCTCCTGACTCTTTCATATCTGACCTGAGATCATGTCCAGCAGCTCATGGCGAGAGGCCGTCCTGGTTTGTGTCATTGAGAAAATTAAAGCTGCAGCTGAAAGCAGTTTGTGGGAAGAAGTGAAGGACACTTCTGTCTTTTTCTCTCCGTCTCACTTCATTTATTCGATTCTACTTGTTCACGAAATCATCGTCCAGCTTTCAGACATCAGAGGGAAAATCAAAGCAGACTTTGGTCCGATTCATTGAACTTCATCTCGTCTCCTGCAGACAGAGGGCGCTGTGAGCTGAACGGCTGCTGCTTTCTCTCCGATAGAAGCAGCCCATGTTTCTTCTTTTACAGGACAAACGGCTTCAAGGCCTGAATTAAAGATGAAACCAGGGGAGTGCGCTGGCCTGAAGAGGGCGCTCTGCTCCACAGACTGATGTCTCCTCATCTGTCCCCATAATCAATAATGATTATTGACAGCGTCACTTGCACGTGAATGAATTCAGCAGAGGAAAGACTGAAACTCGTCTGAGGCCTCCTCCATGTTCATGTCAGCCATGTTTACATAAGAACCTGTTATCTAACCGGTCGCTCTGCACAGAGATGCAGGCACATAGCAACAGCTCTTGGCAACAGTTGCCATGGTGACCCCAGAAGCATCTGCAACCCTTAAGGACGGAGAGCTGCAGCAGAGACAGAAAGACTGCGCTCTGCAACACAACATCAGACCAGTGCGACTGATAACGCACCTTCAGTCCTGCAGATGCTCATCGATGGACGAAGGACGAAGACGGCATGAGGACACATAAACTACAGGACGTGACGAACACGAGCCCAGATCAGAGTCTCCTCGTCTGTATTTATTCATTTTGTATGACTGATAACCAAGAAATGCCTCGACAGCACGCTAGAGATACAGCAGCATAGATCAGCTCTGCTCCGTGTGTCTCAGGCCTTCAGAGAGGTCCTCAGGTGACAAACTGCTGGACTTTGAGGAGGATGAAGAGCTCCTGAAGCAGAGAAGGAAACGCCGGTCGTCGTAAGAGACGTTCATGACATCAAACAGTATTCAGAACGACACCATGTCTGAATCGACTAAACTCTGTGATCAGGCCGACCGACTTCACAGTGCATCATCTCCGAGAATGTCTTTTTATCGACCAATCACATTTTTTAAAGTATGAGTCACAGGAGCGGGGTCGACCACGCCTCCTCACTGAGGTCAAAGTTCAGGGTTTCCTGAATCACTCCTCAGCTTGATTACCACAGTTTAGCATGTTAGCATGCTAGCACTTGCTAATTAGCACTAAATACAGCCACAGCTGAGGCTGATGGGAATGTTAGCTTAGCAGGTATTTGGTCATAAAGCAAAGTATTAGACAAATGAACATTTTGACCTGATGGTGGTGCTAATTCAAAGTCAGAGGATCACCAAACCACGTTTCAATCAGAAAAAAACAGATGTTACAGCGACTAATCAAATACAAGTAAACACATCCTGGTTGAAACCTTTGACACGTAAATGCTAAACGTTCACTGTTGACCTTCTGATCATCCTGACAAAAGATTTTTGTAGTTTCAAACCGAACAGGTGACTCATGCAGGCCCAGCTGTGCAGCGGAGTGCTCAGGTGACGTTCACCTCACCTGTAATTCAGCGATGGTGACCTTGTGGTAGATCTTCTCTTCGTCTCGCCGTTGGTCCTGCGGGACGGTGATGTTGGCAAGCGCCGTCTCAAACTCCAGAATCTGCTGCATCTGGAGCTGGGTGGAGCTCCTCTCCCCCCCGAGCAGCGTCCCCAGCTCCACCATGTAGTCGAGGTACGCCACCAGCACCTGGAATTTAGGTAAATGTCTCATTTCTTTCATCAAACATCTCTGTGTCATGAAGTCGACACTCTGAAACATCTAGCTGCAATGACAACACCCACTTCAAGAATTCTCACCTTCTCATTGGCTGTCTTGTTGAGGTAATAGTCCCTGGACGGCAGAAAGAGCCCTGATTGGTCCACCTGGGCAGAGAGAGAACAGGTGAGATCATCAGGACCACAGATCATCAGAGATAGTTCAGCTGTAGCCTGGTTCACAGTCTCGAACTGTCTGGTTCTGGTTCTGAGTGGTTCTGGTTGTGGTTTACCTGGATGACGTTGCTGTTGGAGTTTTTGGGGTCAGCACTGACTCCGACACTGAAGAAAGGCTGAGCTCTGTATGGACCAGAAACCACCTTGAGAACGTCCATGAAGTTGTCCTTCTCCCAGGGACCAGTCATGTTCCAGCCCCCGATCTACAGGCGGACACAGAGTCCAGGTGTTCATCACAGGAGGGAAACACTGACGGTTCACATACTGTTAGGGTGAACTAGAACGGAATAAAGTTTCACCTCTTTAAAGACAAGATGCCAAATTCTACGTCTGTTTGCTGATGATGCTCTGCTTTTCATTTCAGACTGTTTCAGTGATTGTCATCCTTGTTTGTTGATGCTGTTCATCTCCTAAACTTCACACTGAGCTACAAAGTATTTCACGAGAAGACCCACACTGGACCTTCGATTCACCAACTGCATACGTCAGAAATACTGAATGACATCAAAATCGTTCCCTGAAAAGATTAAAGTTTCTCTGATAAAAGGCTCATTTTCAGCTGCGATGGTTTCCAGAAACATCTCTTCTTTAATGATTATGCTCAGTGACTTTCATGGCTGGACTCACTGAATATTGTGCCTGATTCGACCTACTTCACTGGTCGTATGTGACTCCTGTGGAGCAGCTGCTGGTCTTTCCCTTTGGGATTACTGACGTATATATATTTACCTTGATTATATTCCAGGTGGTAATACCTCAGACACAGATTACCTGTGCTCCTCTCCTCCACCTGCTCACTTCTGTTGTGAATAAATAAGCCTTAACTGAGTTCAAACTCAGAAATATCCAGCGTGTCGTGTTTTATATCCTGAAAACTAACCTGAACTTGGATAAACTGGAGCGCTTTGTTGGATGCTGTTGTACCTGAGTGAGGCGGTTACGATGGTGATGAAGCATATGCCGGTTACCTTGGCGATGAGGTCTACAAGAGGCTGAGCGCCGAGCTCCTCGATCCTCTGTGTGTTGAGGCAGGACAGGTAGTAGGACTGAGTCTTTCTCTCCGCCTCGCTGCTGCCGTTAAACGTCCCGTTCTCTAAAAAAAGAGCAAAGTCTCAGGTTTATGTTAGACGTCCCTGCAGAAGAGTTCAGGAGGAGCAGGGAGAAGGAGAAGGAGGAGGAGGAGACAGGAGATAGTCAGCCGCCTGTACACCTGTCTGTCTCTGTCTCCACCTGTCTGTGTCTCTCTCTCTCTCTCTCTCTCTGTCTCCACCTGTCTGTCTCTCTGTCTCCACCTGTCTGTCTCTCTGTCTCCACCTGTCTCTCTCTCCGCCTGTCTCTCTCTCTCTCTGTCTCCACCTGTCTGTCTCTCTCTGTCTCCACCTGTCTGTCTCTCTGTCTCCGCCTGTCTTACCCAGTAGGTGTTTGAGCAGCGCCTGGTTCTGCTCCCAGATGCTGTTGAACGTGGACCAGCGCGACCGTCCGTCAGGCAGCGGGTTTTTCCTCATCCAGCCTCCGCAGGCGAACTGGTAGAAGTCCTGGCACGGGTCGGCGCTGCGGTCCATCGCCTCCACCATCTGACTCGCCACCGTGACGCACGCCTCAGACAGGCACAGGCCGTGCCCGCTGTCTGCAAAGCATCATGGGAAGAAAAAACAGAGGGTGAACCAGAGGGGTCAGAAAAGAAGCTGCAGGAGGAGAAAATAACGTCACGGAGACATTATTTATGAGAGATGAGAGAAGAGACAGAAAGGAGTAAGTAATGCATAAGAAGGCAAAAAGACATGAGGAGAAAGGGAAGCAAAGAAGGGCTGAAACAGGAGGTAGAGAAGAAAGGGTGGAGACAGGAATGGAAAAAGATGGGGAAACAGAGGAGGAGAGAAGGAGAAAGAAAGGAAAGGAAAGGAGGAGTTAGAGAAGGATAGGCAGGGTATGCTATCAAAAGGAAATAAAAAGAAAGGAAAGGAGAGAAGAAGGAAGGGAAGAAGTGAAGGAAAGGAGGATGATGGGAAGGATGGGTGGAGGTAGGAAAGGAAGGGAAATGATAGGAAAGGAAAGGAATGTGAGGGTAGGGAACAAACTGGGAGGCAGGGGAGGAAGGGAGGTGCTAGATGTCCAAAGGAGAGCAAGAGAGGAAGAATGAAAGGAGGAGGCAGTAGGAGAAAAATAGAAAAGAAAGGAAAGACGGCAGGAGGAGGCAGAGCGCAAAAGAGGAGGTACAGAAGGATGCATAGGTACAATTAAAGATGGGAAAGAAAGGGGGGAGCAAAGGAGGAGGTGGAGGAGGAAAGAAGGAAGTAGAGGAGGAAAGGACTAGGTAGAGGAGGAAAGAAGGAGGTAGAGGAGTAAATCAGGAAGTAGAGAATTAAAGAAAGAGGTAGAGGAGGAGAGAAGGAGGAAGAGGATTAAAGAGGGAGGTACAGGAGTAAAGAAGGAGGTAGAGGAGCAGAGAAGGAGGAAAAGGAGGAAGGACGGAGGTAGAGGAGTAAAGAAGGAGGAGGGCAGTTAAAAAATTAGGTAGATGGGTAAAGGAGGAGCTAGAGGAGTAAAGGAGGAGGTGGAGGAGGGCAGACGGGGTTAGGAAAAGGATGGATTCAGTGTTTGTGTCATAGATTGTTACCTGAACTGAATCCTAGTCCCAGGACCAGCAGACAGGCCAGCAGAGCCAGGAGGGCAGCCAGCAGAAGGACTGAGAGCAGAACCTCCAGCTGAGTCCTCCTGCCCAGGATGTCCACACCTCCCTTCCTGAAACCCACCTGAGAGACAGAGACACAAAGGGACAGAAAGAGAGACTGAATTCAAACTGGACAAGAACCTTCTATTTACATTATTTCAAGCACAAATCCAGGACTTGTCTCCTCCTCCTGGATCTCACAACTAAATCCCCAGAACATCCTGGGTGCCCAGTTTATCCAGACCACCTTCTCAGGGAGGCCTTATGGACATCTGAGCCCCTCAGCTCGTCTCTGAGGTGGAACCCCAACACCCTGCCCAGGAAACTAATTTCAGCTGCTTGGATCCACCGTCTCACTCTTTCAGTCACTACCCAGAGACCAGAACCACGGCTGAGGATGGGATCCACAGGTGAAGAGGCCAACAGAACGACATCATCTGCAAAGATATGCTCCTCCAAACTGGACCCCAGTTATGAGTGCACATAGAAAGTCCCTCTCCCTGGATTCCCTGGACTTTGACACCCGTTTTTGCTTCTGCGATCAGTGGCCCTTCAATACTTCTCTGCTGATTTAAACGCCTCTTTTGATAACCAGCCTGAAAGGACTCCTTCTTTGGTTTGATGGCGTTTTCTCCTCCTGGTGTCCACTTGCAGCTTCTTTGGTTGTTTCCACAACAGGCAACAAAGACCTTCTGGCCATAACTAATCCACCATGGAGCCTTTGATCATGTCCCCAACCTCCTCAAGAATACGAGAAAAATCCCACCAATCAGACCTCACCAACAGGAGGCTCACCCGATCTTCCTAGTTCACCAATTCGGTCCAACCTCCTCTCTTTACCAAAGTGTCCAAGACACACATCTACAAAGTCAATCACTGGCCTTTGGTCTCAGGTGCTCTGGTTCCAGGTGCCCCTTTTTGCTCCAACATGGTGTTTGTTAAGGACAATCCATGACAAGCAGAGATGTGTTGAACTGTGTGAGTTTGATTTCAGGTTCAGATGCTGCCAGCCATTTCTCACCATCAACCCTTCATCCAGGTTTCCGTGTCCAGCAGACACCACCTCCAGGACCTTCCCTGAGGACTCCACCAAGGATGGATACTCTGAACTGCTGTTTGACACGTCGGAGTCCTCACATTTGTAATGCTTTAGGCGACCATCATATTCGACTCCAACACACCTCAGTGGAGGTTCAGCCACCAATCAATCCAATCCAATCCAATCCAATCCATTTTATTTATAAAGCACAATTTTAAATAAACACAAAGGTTTCCAAAGTGCTGTACAGTAAAACGAACACAATAAAACAAAATAAATAAAAGATTAAAAAGATAAGAACATAAAATGATAAAATATCTGTGCACATAAAATCAACAACCTAAGTGGTGTGAAAAGCCAAGGAAAAAAGGTGCGTTTTAAGAAGAGTTTTAAAATTAGACAGTGAAGAGGCCTGTCTAATGTGCAGCGGCAGTTCGTTCCACAATTTTGGAGCTGCAACAGAAAACGCCCGATCCCCTCTGAGCTTCAGCCTGGTTTTGGGAACCCTCAGGAGCAGCTGGTCTGCTGACCTAAGAGATCGGGTGGGTGTGTAGGGGTGCAGAAGCTCAGAGAGGTACGATGGGGCAAGACCATTTAGAGATTTAAAAGCAAATAAAAGAATTTTAAAATGAATTCTAAAGTGGACGGGTAGCCAGTGGAGTGAAGCTAAAATTGGTGAAATGTGCTCAAACTTCTTTGTACCAGTTGAAGACGTGCAGCTGCGTTCTGTACCAGTTGAAGACGTGCGATGGAGGACCCACTAACCCCCATATAAAGTGCATTACAGTAATCCAGTCGTGTGGTCACAAAGGCGTGGATTACTGTCTCAAAGTGCTGGAGTGCTCTGGAGAAAAGGTTTTATTTTCGCCAGCTGCCTTAACTGGAAGAAGCTTGTTCTCACCACAGCTTTAATCTGGCTGTCAAATTTAAGATCAGCGTCCACTTTTACCCCTAGGTTACTGACAATAGGTTTGGCGTACTGTGTCAAGGAACCCAGATCCACTGGGGGGGTCACTGATGTGCCACCAAAGACCATCACTTCAGTCTTGTTTTCGTTAAAATTTAAAAAGTTTAGAGCCATCCAGGCCTTAACATCATCTAAACAATTTAACAGTGGCTTAAGGGAGAATGAATCAGCCTTTTTCAGAGGGACATAGATCTGGCTGTCATCAGCATAACAGTGGAATAAAATGCCGTGCTTCCTGAGAATGGAACCAAGAGGGAGGAGATATAAAGAAAATAAAAGAGGGCCCAGCACTGAGCCCTGTGGGACCCCACATGAGAGAGGAGCAGTGGAGGACACAGAGTCACCCAGGCTGACACAGAATGTCCGATGAGACAGGTAGGACCTGAACCATTCCAGCGCCGAGCCCCTGATGCCCACCCACTGCTCCAAACGAGCAATCAGGATGTCATGGTCCACTGTATCAAATGCTGCAGTTAAATCTAAGAGCACAAGGATCACACAGTGACCAGAATCAGTGGCTAAAAAGATGTCGTTAAAAACTCTCAAAAGCGCAGATTCTGTGCTGTGCAATGTTTTAAAACCAGATTGGAAAGTTTCAAGAACATTTTGTTCATTTAAAAAGTCCATGAGCTGGGAGTAGACAATCTTCTCTAATATTTTGGACAAAAATGACAATTTAGAAATGGGCCTAAAATTACCCATAACAGCAGGATCCAGTCCAGGTTTTTTAATCAGTGGCTGCACAACTGCATGTTTAAAATTTACTTTAATTTATCAAGAGCTCAGCTGTTGTCATGGGCTGGACGACATGTTGTTGTTTTCCTGCTCACTGTGTTCAGAGAGAGCAGGTCAGCTAAGATAAACAGGACTGTGCCAGGTGACGTATCCATGATTGGCAGAGAGTTCGAGGGGTGTTTGCTGTTCTTCACAGTCTACATGTGGGAGTCAAAGCGAGAGGCTAGTTCAGAGAGCTAACATCAGCAAAGCTCTGTGTTGACCAATCAAATAGGAGCAAACACACTTTAAAACACTTGAAAAATGAAGTAGATGCTGCTGTGAACAGCCAGTGTCATAAACCTCTGAGCATCTGGTGTCTGATAAACCTTTAAACACATCAATCTGTTGCTCAAGCTGGACTTCCTGGATCAGATTTCAAGCCTCCTCTGCAGTTTTAATGTGGAGCAGATTTCAGCCTGAACGCCTCCTCCTGACATATGTTACAGTACATTAGATATCACTGAGCCTCCGTTACCAACGCCGCCTCCTTCTCCTCCTCCAGAGAGTTGACATGTTGTTCCAGAGTTTCTGACTGGCAGCGTTCCAGACCCCCTGCTGCTCCTCTCTTTGTGGCTGGTGGCCCCATTTTGTGTTTGTAGTCTGAACCCCCCAAGGTCTGGCTCAAGGAGTGGGCTCTTTGCTGGGATTCAAATCTCTGTGAGTCCACCTGGGACCAGTTGGCCATGAGAGAGTTCTGTCCTCAGCTCAACCGAATCACTGTCCTCTCTGAGTCTTTCTCTTTTCTGTGGCTTTTCTGTGTGTTTGCTGCATTCACTGACCTCCACTCTGTCAGGAGACGAGGCCGCCTCATCTGGAGCGTCCGACACTTCCTCCTCCTCCAGCGTAGTTCGCTTGTAGTTGGACATCTGTAGAGAGTGAGACAGATAAACAGACAGACACGCTGTCAGTAATGTCCACACTAATGCAGACAAATTAGGAAATTGTCCAGATAAATCTAATTTGCAGGGCGGAAACAGTAAACAGGAGTTTTCAAAGCGCAGCCATACGATCATCAACCCTCACAAACACGTGTTCATGTGAAACATGCCTCTTGTCCAGTGTAAGAGGAGGAGGACAGGACAAGGAGGACAAAACCACGACACAAACGCTGTCCAATAGAACGCCTCTGTGCGACTGCACACTTGTGCTGACGGATCTGAACGCCGTCCAACATGACATCACAACGCCAGCGTGTCTGTTTACGCTGGTGAAATGTGAGGAAATACAGTTGTGTAAATAAATTTGGTGATTTGGTATCAGCGTTGCCAGGATGCTATTTAGCAAACATTAGCATGCTAACATGCTAAACTCAGTGGGTGAACACTGTGAACATCACACTAGCTACACATGTTAGCATGCTGATGCTAACATTTAGCTCAAAGCACCACTGAGCTGCTAGCAGCTGCATCTGTTAGCAGGTCCGTCTCAGGCTGCCGCTGCTCTCTCTGGGTGGTGTAGAACTGCTGACGGTGTTAACCTGCGCACTTCACTGACTGTTGTTTCTATTGATCTCTGCCATTCAGTATTTATTATTCATTGCTGATGTCTGTGAGCTAAAACTCTCCTCTGGGACATAAAGGCTTTACTCTGATATCAGCTTTCAGCTCGACAGTTTAAGACACGTTTTTCCATGAAATACAAATGTTCGAATGATGTTTTTGGGTCCACGGCAGCACAATCTTCATCATCGTCTCTTAGAAACATTACATCATGAATCAACCCTTCCTCGTCCTTTTTGTGCAGCCATGTGCATTCGGTGCTGTGATTGGCTGCTAAACTTCACCGGTGGACTCAGTCAAAGTAAGACAACACTGACAAAAAGTCTCCACAGAGCAGTGAGCGAGATAAATCATGTTAATCAGCTTCAGCTGCTGAATGGATGCTGTCACTGTCAGACAGAGCCAGGCTAGCCCTTTCCAGTCTTTATGCTAAGCTAAGCTAACTAGCTGCTGGCTGTAGCCTCAGAGATGAGATGGTATCAGTCTATAGGCTCAGCAGGAAAAGGAGGGAGAGAATTTCACTAGATAAGAGGAGAGTTTGTCCGAGCGGAAGAAGAAAAGCAGAGTTAATGAGATGAAAACATGGATCCTTCGCTGAAAGAAACACGCAGAGATGAACATAGAAGAAGAAGAAGAAGAAGAAGAAGAAGAAGTGTGAGGTGTGCTCAGAAACGGATGAGGAACGTCTGGAAAGAGCTCAGCATGAGGAGATATTTAACTGTGATCAAATAAATCTCTGCTTCCTGTGTTTACACTCAGCTCCTCTCGCTCTCTCTCTCTCTCTCTGCAGGTCTGTGTCGAGGTCTCTCGCCCCCCCTCCCTCAGTCATTGTGTGGCAGAAATATAAACAGTGCAGCACCCCGCCCTGCCGGAGGAGCACTCGCTGATCCTGGATCAGTCACAAACACTGTTTATAAGCTGCGGAGTTTCATGTTGTTTTAACGCCTCCTGCACCGCATGTGGTTACCATGGCAACCACTGCGGCGCAGAGCGGTGCAGGCACTGATGCTACCGCTGTTAGCGTTAGCGTGGCCAGCATCAGTGCTCTGCTCTGTTTGGTCCAGAACAACACGTGACCTCTCGACCTTTCATGTCCAACATGTGGCCAAAAGTATGCAGACCCTGTCGGCGCCCCCCCCCCATCACTGAGGAGTTCACCACCTGACGTTGATTCTGTCAGCTTTAAAAGATCCTGGAGAGGATCCAAACTGATGGACCAGCCTGAAGCTCTGAGATCGGCTGCAGTTCAGCAGCTCAGAGGAAACAAACTGTTGTCAGAGTCCGGCTCGGCCCTGAACTCCACACCCGGCCCGTGAACATCTGACTGAACCTCATGCTGGACCGTCAGATCTGATGAGCTGGACGTCTCTGTGACGTCTGGTTCAGAGCGCCGCTGGGACCTGATGGCGTCTCAGACAGCAGCAGGTCCACCTCAGTCCTGGTCTGGAGGGGGGACAAGCCTTCCTGTCTGTCCTCTCTGCACAGCTCCTACACACTCCTGCTGCTGTCTGATGGTCCTGCAGGAAACCAAAGGTTTCCAACTGTTTCCTTCCTCGAGACCCTCACTGAAACCTGTCTCTCTCTCTCTCTCTCTCTCTCTCTCTCTCTCTCTCTCTCTCTCTCTCTCTCTCGCTCTCTCTCTCTCTCTCTCTCTCTTCCAGTGTCTCTCGCCCGGCTCTGTTCTCTTTAATTGATGACGCACACAGAGGGGGAGAGAGGGGGGACTGGGCGAGCGGGGTTGCTAGGAGACGGGAGTGTGTGTTATATCTCTCTCTGTAGAGGGTGATGTCACTCTGTGTGTGTGTGTGTGTGTGTGTGTGTGTGTGTGTGTGTGTGTGTATGTGTGTAATTAGATAATGTGTGTGAATCATCTCCTTTCAGCTAATGGAGTTCACTGCAGCTTATATAACATCTGCCTGTCTGTCTTCTCTCTGTCTGTCCTTCTGTCTGTCTCTCTGTCTCTCTGTCTCTCTGTCTGTCTTTCTGTCTGTCTCTCTGTCTCTCTGTCTCTCTGTCTGTCTTTCTGTCTGTCTCTCTGTCTGTCTCTCTGCTCTGGCACTGGAATCTGCTCTTTTGTCCCCTCACAGCCTCCATACTCAGCTCAGACATAAAACTGTACAAACACATTCAGCAAATCTCCTCTTTCTCCACAGAAAGGTGAGTTAGCCTAGCTTAGCATAAAGACTGTGAGCAGGGGGAAACTGCTAGCCTAGCATGATCAGAAGAAAATCCACCTTCCACCAGTTCTAAAGACCGACAGGTAACGGCCACTAAGACTACATGTCTGTCTCTACACCTGGTCCATAGACAGACCCTGTCAAAGCGTGAGGACACCTGGAAACATGAGAGCAGTACTGCATGCTACTAGTACACACAAGAGAACACCTGAACAAAGTACCTGAGCCATGACCCTCATAAAAAAACTGAGATCATCTGAAGAAAAGTGTCCAACACAGTACGTTAAAGCTGCTCTGAGCAGTTTTTTAATGACGACAAACGTGTTTACGTCAGCATTTCCCACTAAAACTCGTGGTCGCGGTCGCAGTCGATGTCGTGGTCACGTTCGTGGTCGCGGTCGTGGTCGCGGTCGCAGTCGATGTTGATGTCGTGGTCGTAGTCGCGGTCGCGGTCGTGGTCGCGGTCGCAGTCGATGTTGATGTCGTGGTCGTAGTCGTAGTCGCGGTCGATGTCGATGTCGTGGTCGTGGTCGTAGTTGTGGTCGTGGTCGTGGTCGCGGTCGCGGTCGATGTCGTTGTCGTGGTCGTGGTCGCGGTCGCGGTCGCAGTCGCAGTCGATGTCGATGTCGATGTCGTGGTCGTGGTCGTGGCCGTGGCCGCAGTCGCAGTCGCAGTCGATGTCGATGTCGTGGTCGTGGTCGTGGTCGTGGTCGTGGCCGCAGTCGCAGTCGCAGTCGCAGTCGATGTCGATGTCGTGGTCGTGGTCGTGGTCGTGGCCGCAGTCGCAGTCGCAGTCGCAGTCGATGTCGATGTCGATGTCGTGGTCGTGGTCGCAGTCGATGTCGCAGTCGATATCGATGTCGTGGTCGTGGTCGTGGTCGTGGTCGCAGTCGCAGTCGTGGTCGTTCAGGCCGGACAAACGTAACACCTTCTTCTCATGAGGGTTTAAATTAGCTCTGAGGTCAAAATGCTCCACAGGGAACCTTTACGTCATCTGAAGAGCAGGAAGCGACAGAGTGTAGAAATGTCCCACCAACAAAAGGTCACAGCAGCAGCCAATGAGAGAGCAGAACGGAAGAAACACCGAGAGATGAGCTGAAAGGCTCCGCCTGCAGGTCGGCACCATGACAACCGCTCCATTCCCACCTCCCGTTCCTGAGGCGACGCCTCTGTGACCTCTGACCCCTGACATAAACACAATACAGGACAAAGACAGACACCTCCCCCGGCCTCCACCTGGTTTACTGCGCCCCTCCTCCACCTCAGACCAGCACAGACCGGTCTGAGTCCTGGACCTGAAACCCCTGAATGATGATGATGATTCAAATAATGAAATGATGAAGATGAAGGAGGTGCAGATGGTGATGAAGATGTAGATCTGCTGCTCAGACTGATGAAGACGACAAAGACGAGGAGGATGGTGATGAGGGTGATGAAGGTCAGATACAAACAGCAGCGGCGGCGCTCGGAGGAGCTTCGGTTTGTTTTGTTGCTCAGATGGAAACTGGGCGTCTTAAGACAGGAAGTCACAGAGCAGCAGACAGGAAACAGTAAACCCTGCCCATCCCAACACACACACACACACACACACACACACACACACACACACACACTACCAGCTCACTGGGAATGTTCACACAAAGAAAATCAAACAGTTGGAGAAAACACGAATTTTTTCTTCAATTCATCGTTAAAATCACAAACTGAGAGCTGATGAGACAAAGCGAGACACGAGAAGACGTCCTCGTGGACTCTGAGCAGCTGTGACTTCTTCTACTGTCCTGCAGTAACTCGTCCTGGGCCCTCGCGGGGCCCCGGGCCTCAGGTTGGGACCCAGCAGCGGCAGCTCGTTTGTTTTATTCCAAATTAAAGTCTGCAGACGTTAATGAAGAGCAGCTGCTCTGAGCGCAGTGCACTCAAGTACAGCTTTGAGGTACTTTTACTTCTCTTTTCCACTTCTACTGCAGTACATTTCAGAGAAAAATACTGTCCTGACTTTACTCTGCAGATTCAAACCCCTAACGTGGAGTCCGACCAATCACAGCTCGCCATCTGTCATGACCCGTGTGATGTCATCAGAACATAAACAAACACGGCGTCTGAAGCAGTGAGTGTGTGTTTCACAGTTCCCCCGCAGCATCGACACCATCGTTCCTCCTTCACCTGGTTCACAGGTGAAGAGCTCTCTGCGCTCCTATTGGTCAATGTCACCAACATGTTGTGAAAATTATCAAAGTCAAACTTTCGGTTATCGTCGCCATGATCCATCAGACGGAGTAAAACCATCAGCTGTTGGCGCAGACCAACGTCCTTCAGACCAGATCCAGGACCAGCACCCAGAGACGGCTTCATGAGACGTTCACTGAACCTTTTCTGGGCAGAACTTGAATCCAGGAACAAAGACCACGACCGAACATCCCGCCTCCACACAGGTGTTCAGCTCACCTCATTCATTCATCTCCTCTTTGACTCTGCCGCTGAAGTGAATGAAGGCGTCTTTGTCAGCGTAAACGCGGTGGATGTACGACCGTCAGCTGATCTACGCTCAGTCACAGTTAGCTTCTAGCCCGCGAGCGCAGACCAGGTCCTGCACAGTCCACCGTGATGTTTCCGACCCCTGAAGACGGTTCAGATGTATTTCCAGTGAACTTCTCATTAACTCGCTGCCTTCAAACGCTGAACTTCCTGTGTTTCAGCGGGAATGCCACAGGTGATAGAAACAGGTGAAACTTGTCCTCAGCCTTTAGTTTTTATTTAAGCCAATCAGTTGTTTCCTGAGGAGGAAGAGGAGGAAGTCATGTGACATAAAGAGTCGCCTGCTCTTCAGCGTTTCCACTCGATCCTTCAGAGGACAGTCCGGTTTGGTGAGTTCAGAACCCAACAGGCTGATCCACAATCCTGCAGACTGCCTGAGGAGACGACTCGGGACACGAAGTCCTCAGGTCTGAACCAGGTCAATACACACATCAATACACACACACCTGCAGCTGACGACCAATCAGCTGCTTTGTTCCAGACGCCTCCGCTCAGATACTTCTACCTGAGTCTTTGAGCCACTTTCTACTTGTACTACAGTTCAGAGGAAGTACTACACTTTGTACTCTGACAGCTTCAGGTACTGAATGACTCGACCAATCGATCAGCGGATTGATGGGAAATCAATGAAAACATTTGAGGGTTGAGCCTCTGAGACGAGCTCCTGCTTTGACATGCATGGACGGCACTCACAGGGGACACTTTACTGCACTCAGTACTACTACTCTCAATACTTCAAGTACATTTTCCTCAGTGTACTGGGACAGAGCAGCAGACGTTTCCAGCTGATGATGGTTTACAGGTGTGTTCATGTGACCAATTAAAGGTGCAGGTGCTATAAATAACACACCTGTGTGTAATGACAGCTGTGGTACGACGAGAGAACCACACCAACATAAGTACCGGTTTAACTCTTCTCCTCCTCCTCATCTTCATCTGCTCCTCCTCCTTCACACTGACGGTGCAATGACAGGTGGAGTTTCTCTGTCTGTTTCTGTGTCTTTGCTTTTTAAATTGTGCGTTTGAACACACACACACACACACACACACACACACACACACACACACACACACACACACAGGTCAGGTCATGTGACTCTGCCTCAGGTGAGCACAGGTGAGTTCAGGCTGACTTTGGATCAGTTTGTTTCCTCACAGTCAAACGTGAAAGCTGCGTTCAGAGACGCTCTGAGTCCCGCAGACGACCCTCGCCGTCGTTCACTTCCTGCCTCCGCTCCGCTGGGCGTGGTGTCATGTGACCCTCTCGCTCTGAACGTCGTGTGTGAGCCGTCGTCATTGTTCGTGTCCTGCTGCGACGCTGCCTCTGAGCTCTGAGCCGTTCATCCTGTTCAGCCGCTTCACGCTGTGCTTCTCGTTCTGTTCGTTGTTTTACTGTCTGGCTGACGGACAGCTGCTCGCCATCAGCGACACATGTACGCTGTGATGATGATGATGATGATGATGATGATGATGATGAGGATGATGATGATGACGGTGCAGCATGAACATAAAATCTTTCTTAAACTGAACAAAATCAAGAAAATGTTGAAACGTTTTTATAGTGAAGGCAGGAAGTGATGTCACAGCATCGTCAGCAGCTTTACACACTAATGTCCCAGTGAGTCAGCCAAATCTGATGTTTCAGTGATGAAGAGGAGGATGAGGATGAGGGAGTAAACAGTAATGAACAGGACGAAGGCCTTCCTTCCTCTGATGATGCAGTTTGAGTTCAATCGAGTCAAACTTTATTCTGTTAACAGCAGTTTGTACAGGAGCCCTGAAGGGACACACTGTGTCCACATGTGATTCAGCAGCAGTTCACACACACACACACACACACACACACACACACACACACACACACACACACCATTTTGGCCAACAAACAAAACCCAAAGTTCAGTTTACTGAGTTAAAACAGAAAAAAAAAAACCCTGAGAGACGTTTGAGAGCCTGAATGAATGAGTGAACAGATGAAGGGATGAAG
>NC_135080.1:797500-802500 GCF_051107435.1 Chaetodon auriga | reverse complement strand
CTGGCTGCTGTCAATCATCAGCTGCATTCAGGTCGAGTCCCTGAAAGCTTCTTTTTAACCAAAGAACTAATGAATGAAAGGAGCTGCTAATCTGACTGCAGCAGCCGCCACACACACACACACGAACACACACACACACACACACACACACACACACACACGAACACACACACACACACACACACACACACAAACACACACACACACACACACACGAACACACACACGAACACACACACACACACGAACACACACACACACACACACACACACACACACACACGAACACACACGAACACACACACACACACACACACACACATACGAACACGAACACACACACACACACACACACACACGAACACACACACACACACACACATACGAACACGAACACACACACACACACACACACACACACACACACGAACACACACGAACACACACACACACACACACACACATACGAACATGAACACACACACACACACACACACACACACACACACATACGAACATGAACACACACACACACACACACACATACGAACACGAACACACACACACACACACACACACACACACACGAACACGAACACACACTCACACACACATACGAACACGAACACACACACACGCACATACGAACATGAACACACACACACACACACACATGAACACACACATATGAACACGCACATGAACACACACACAAACATGAATGCACACACACACACACACACACACACACACACACACACAGAAATGAACATTTTCATTTACAGATTTCCTGAAAATTGGACAAATTTTTTTCTCTTTTTGTTCCTGTCTCCAACACCAGCCGCAGCCTCCTGCTTGGTCCTCCTCCTGCTCCTCCTCCTGCTCCTCCTCCTCACCCCAGTAAATTTATAGCATCACTCCCCCAGTCTGTAGTGAAGTACTCACAGTTTGCTGTCTTTGAACGCATCGCTGCAGCTCTGCTGAGGCCCCACAGGCTCCTCACTTCATCTTCACTGATCTCCAGCTGACTTTAATGGAACACAGTGAAGGCAGTGAGGAAGAGGAGGCTTTAATAAAGTTAAAGAGGAGCATTAGCGTGTGTGTGTGTGTGTGTGTGTGTGTGTGTGTGTGTGTGTGTGTGTGTGTGTGTGTGTGTTTGAACGTGTCTCGGTCACACACACTGAAATAAACCACGTTAGAATCCGGTTCAGCTGAACAGACCGGAGATCACGTCCACCATCTTTTCTTTCACCTCCGCAGCCTCACCTGAAGCTTTCTGCAGCACCACGCTCTGATTGGCTCGTTTCTTCCTGTCTCTCAGGAAACTTTCTGTGCACTTCAGGATTTTAAATCGACCGTAAATTAAACCTTTAACTGTTTCGGAGCATAAATCCTCCTTTTCTTTCTGCGTCATTGGAACATTTTTCATAGAAAAGCTGAGCTGAAGCTCGTGACGCTTCCTGTTCCTTTATTTAAACATTCGTTCAACTCTTTCGACTCCCTTCCACGTTTGTTTTTTAAATGTCTTCTTCCTGCAGTCTTTTCCGTCCCTCGTCTCTCGTACATGAAGACATTATGTTTCCTGTTAGCTCGTCCTTCATGTCTTTAATCTGATTTTATTCCTTTGAAGCTGATTTTTAATCGTCTTCACTGACGTGTGATTTCGCCTTCAGGGATCAATGAAGTCTGCTTTTGCTCTCTGATCACTGACGAAGACGCAGCAGCGTCTCGTGTGTCTCGCGGCTCTGTGTCTCCTCTGTGTTTATTAACCTTCATTAACGTGCTTTTCTGCTCAGTGTCCCCTCAGCTGTTCATTTGCAGCTCTGCCTTTAATCACCTCCAATAAAAACCTGCAGCTCTTCATCCTGATGAAGATTTTTATTTCCTCTCCTCCTCCTCCTCCTCCTCCTCCTCAGCAGCAGACAGAGCGAGCGTTTGTCTCAAACCGATTTTATTCAAACTGACAATTAAAAATAGTTTCATTGAGTTTACATTCAGGAAGAATCAGCCCAGAAAAATCTAAACACTTCATCCAAACTAGCCCGACAGTCTGACCCACACACTCTGTACAGCGTCTGATGAAGACGAGGGCGAGATGAAGGTGCGCAGGCTCTCAGCAGGAAGTGAAGGTCTTCCAGAAGAAGTTCTTGCAGCCGGCTTTTCTCTCTCGGGGGGCGAGCAGCGGCCCGCTGCCGCCGGCGGCGGCTCGTTCCAGATCCACGTGGATGTCCTCGGGTTCTCCTTCGGCCAGAGGGAAGTTCTCCTCCTCCAGGGCCTCGTTCTCCACCTGCAGGAGGTCCGACAGGAGGAGGTCTGCCAGGGAGGACCGGGACATGTCCTGAAAGCACAAAAGACACATGAACACCAGCTTTGGTGCTTTGAGGAGATGAAAACTGAAAACCTGAAAGTCACAAACAAAATAAAATGATGCTCCAGGTCTGAGTCCAGGTCTGAGTCCAGGTCTGAGTCCAGGTCTGAGTCCAGGTATGAGTCCAGGTCTGAGTCCAGGTCTCAGTCCTGATCCTGGTCTCTGTGACTTCAGCTGCTTCCTGTTTTTATCACCTGTGAACTCTTGAACCAGGACCTGATGCTCTGAACAGCAGCTGATCCTGAATCAGTTTGAGACTCAGATTTCAGAGAGGACACATGAAGACCGTCAGTCTCTTTAAATGAAACCACATTATTTTATTTCATTTCATTTCATTTTATTTTATTTTATTTTATTTTATTTTATTTCAGAAATTTGTTTGTTTGTTTGTTATCGAGTCATTTCGTGTTTTGATGTGAGTGAATGTTTTAAAGTGAGTCACATGATCTGTTTCTGATCGATTCATCAATCAATAGAGAAAATGTTCAGCCGATCAATCGATCGATGGTTCCAGTAAAAGTTTTCAGCATCTTCAACAGCTCCATCCACCCCGCAGTCATCGTCAGCGCGCGCATTGTACACACAACGTTTGGTCAACTCTTTTCAGACAACATTGAGAGAAACGCGGTTTGTTTTCAGAGTCTCGGCTGCAGGTTCAGGTGTTTTTCACTGAAGGTGATCGATGACGATCGATGACAGTTTGAAATCAATCGATCTGATCATCTGACAGAAAGTGAAAAAGAAAATGATTTTTTCTGCAGAGAAAACTGTAAGAACAGGTGTCAGGAGCCTGATCAATCAAATCAATGATCACCTGATCAGTTCATCCATCATTACTCTTCCGTGCATTAAGTAACCAATCAGAATGAGAATAACAGCGCGCGCGGATCAGCTGTGAAGTCAGAACATCAAAGTTCACAAACAAAACCCGTTTGAGATGTTTTTACACTTTAATCATCGATGATCACGTGATGATATTTGATTGGAGCAGAACTTCATCGATTTGACTTAAATCTGTTCTTGATGAAGAGGAAGAACTCTTCATCTCACCTGATGACTAAACTCACGTTTCTGTTTTCATTTTTTTTTTTTTAGTTTTCTCTCTCTCTCTCTGTGTGTGTGTGTGTGTGTGTGTGTGTGTGTGTGTGTGTGAGTGTCGGACCTGTTTGGAGCCCAGCAGCGGGGTCCGGTGCAGCAGCAGGCGGAGTTTGGAGTCTCTCTGGGCGGCGGAGGAGCAGCTGATGAAGGCGGTGAGGGCGACGAGGAGCAGGAGGAGGCAGCGGAGGCGCGAGGAGGAGACCATCTTCATCACGTGTCTGTCCGTCGGTCTGTCTGCAGGATCTTCTGGGTCTGTCCGGTCACAGCGGCTCTTATACAGCCGGCTGACGTCACGGATCTCCGCGGAGGGGGGGTGACTGATGATGATGATGATGATGATGATGTTTCCATCCCGCTTTAGTGAAATGATCCGTTTTCAGACACTTTCTTTGCTTCCTGCTGCTCAGTTGACAGAGTTTCCCAGCCGGAGGCTCGCGGCACGCGGAGCGGCCGCGCGCGGTCACGATCAATGTCACTCATTTCTGTCTGTCAGTCACTGATCGATATGTGTTCAATACTTTTACCGATACTGATCCCAGCGTGAAAACGGTTCATCTGAAGAGTTCAAAGCAGCTTCAGGTCGATCAGATCGATCAGATCGATCGACTTTAATCAATCAGCTGATCACAGAGAACTGAAAGAGGACCAAGACCAGCAGACCCCAAACCTGGTCTGAGTAAAGACTGTCCTCCTCCCTGTCCTCCTCCCTGTCCTCCTCACTGTCCTCCCTGTCCTCCTCCCTGTCCTCCTCACTGTCCTCCTCACAGTCCTCACTGTCCTCCTCACTGTCGTCACTGTCCCCCTCCCTGTCCTCCTCCCTGTCCCCCTCCCTGTCCCCCTCCCTGTCCTCCTCCCTGTCCCCCTCCCTGTCCTCCTCCCTGTCCTCCTCACTGTCCTCCTCTTCATCGTGCAGATGATGGTTTTTGTCTCTATGTGGTGTTTTTGTGTAACTTTGAGACGTTAATAATCACTTCAGATGGCGGCTCTGGCTCAGGGGCCTCCCAGGGGCCCCTGGCTGCGACTCAGAGGCCTGTTACGTGTCCATCCACCATCTGTCTTCTGTCTCTGTCCGTCACAGGTGTGTCACATGTCCTCTGAAGCATCGACATTCGTGTCTTCCTGGTTTTTGTGGTGATTCCATCACATCAGCACGTCGCTGTCGTCCTGCTGCCTGCAGGTCTGTCATTTCACAGCTGTTTACCTGCTGACGCACACACACACTCTCTCACACACACACACACACACACACACACACACACACACACACACACACACAGAGAGCTGAATGGTTATTAAAGCTTTTATCTTTGATCAGAGGCGTCCACAGCTTATTGTTTTTCCTTTAATGATTCAGATCACAGTTCAGACAGAAGCTGTAACCTGATGAGTTAAAGCTGACGGCAGGTGAACGAGGACGAGTGGAGACGTCTCCACTTCCTGTCCTCTGCTTCGTCTCCACTTCCCGTCCTCTGCTTCGTCTCCACTTCCTGTCCTCTGCTTCGTCTCCACTTCCCGTCCTCTGCTTCCTTCCTCA
>NC_135080.1:765000-792500 GCF_051107435.1 Chaetodon auriga | reverse complement strand
TTGTCTCTTCTTCGCTTGTTACGTGTGAACGTTTCGCTTTGGTTTCAGTCATCGCTCTGCGTGTTTGACATGTGACCAGAGTTAAAGTTTATCCGCCCTCCTGACGTTCTGTTCGTCGTCTCTTCAGACCTCATCGTTCATCTTTGCCGTCACTCTGAACTCATTTCATTTTCACTGAACTTACAGGTGAATCTTTTAGAAACATTTCATGTTTTCATGTCTGATCCGTCTTACTGAGGAGTCACTGCAGTGACCAATCACGTGGCTTCCATGCTGGCAGTGGGCGGGGCTTCAGTGAACATTAAGTACATTTTTATATTATTTCTTTAAATACAAGTTTGCGTAATTTTGTTCTTTTAGTTTTGGTTAAATATGTAAGTGTGATGCTTCACACACACACACACACACACACACACACACACACACACACACAGCAGTGTTTAATGTGTTGAGTCAATGTTTGCTCTCTCTCTCTGGTCTCCATTAAGGCTTAATTAGACTCCAACGTCTCTGTTCAAACACTGAAACCTGCTGCTGTTTCCACACACACACACACACACACACACACACACACACACACACACACACACACACACAGGAGGAGGTGAGGCTGTTCACGTGGACTCTGATCACCGTGTCCTCGCTGGACGTTCAGACCAGAGTGAATCTGTTCAGGTCTTATCTGATAAACCTCAGAGACACTTTCACCACCAGCAGGAGGCGCTGCAGAGCCCCGAGCACTCCATCAGAGCCTCCTGCTCAGCTCACTCCTCCTGGACTTCCTGCACCCTCCAGACCCCCAGCTGCTCCACGGTCCAGGACATCCGCATTCAGCCCTCATCTGGCCCCTCTAAGACCTTCTGCTTCCCTGCTGTCTGCACCCTGAACCTCCCCAACATCCCACCCACCCCTCCAGCCTCGGGACCACCATCATCCACATCAGAAGAACAGACTCTACCAAGATCCCCATCCACAGTACACTGAAGCCATATGAGCCAGTTCACAGCCTGAGACCCAGACTTGGATCTGAACAGACGGAGCCACAAAATTCACTGATTTCTCTCTTTAATTGATAATTACATTAATTATTCAGGTACATTGCAGCCAGAGAGCCGCTGATTGGTCCGTCCAGTCCCGCCGGTGTAGGCCAGGTAATCTGAGATTGGTCTGTTGGTCCGGTGGAGGTGTGGCCTCAGCTGTGAACAAAACAACGGACACAGGTGAGACAGATTTCAGGTTACCTGGGCGGGGCTTAAACAGACACTTGTTCACCTGGATGGGGCTTTAACAGGAAGTGAAACCCTTCCAGTAGAAGTTCTTGCAGCCGGCTTTGCGCTCGCGGGGGGGCAGGTTGTTGGGGGCATCGACTGACCGCTCCAGGTTCATCCTTCCTCCTGTTTCCATGGAAACAACCTCAGCGTCCCGCTGGGCGTCGGCCTCTGGCAGAGACATCTGAGCCAGCAGGTCCTCCACTGCACGTTTACTCCACTCCTGGAACACAGGAAGGACTTCACCGTCAGAGCGGGTCGCACTCTGCGGCTGTTCTGGAGCTTTTGATCGGATCACATGATCTTCCTCAGCACATGATAAAAAATTAACCTTCAGTCTTAACTTTAAGTTCAGTCTTACATGACGAGAAGTCAGAAAAAACAAACGTTTAGCGTCGACATCCGCTGATGAAGACCATGCGGATCATCGAAGGCTAAATGTACCTGTGGAGGGCTGTTGGCTGAGCGCGTTTGCACCTTTACAACCTTTACCTTTATGACGAAGTGAAAGAAGTGAAAGCAGTTTTGACTGAAACGACAGAGTTTGAGGAGCAGCTGCTGGACTTCACACAGCAGCTCAGTTTAAAGGAACATGTTCCATAAACCCTGCAGTCCTGTATGTCCACACCCTGCGGCGTGTCTCACTGCAGGCGGTCCAGCATAAACATTTAGCAGTTAATCGGGCTGAAACAACAACGGAAGCATCTTCACTGTTCATCTGCTCCCTCAGCCTCCCCACACTCCCTCACCGAGTACACTGCATACAATTTACTACTGTAGACTTCCACTGCAGCACAATGCAGAGAGAAATACTGTGCTTTTTGTCTGACAGCTTTAGTGACTGTGCAGACTTCATTGTACAGAAAAATCGACCCAACAGTACATCAAACAGTTGAAATTAGCTCCAAAATATTAATTACACATGAAAGCATCAGTAATAATAATAATGATACTCTAATAATATGACAGTAACATTTCAGCATTATGGGTACTTTTACTTTCGAGATTCTAAGTACATTTAGCAGTTAATATTTACATACTAGTACTTCAATGATGTTTTCAGTGCAGGACCTGTAATGGAGTGTTTTTACAGTCTGGTATTACGTGCATTAACGTTGACTTCATATCTAAACTGGGTCTATCTGAGCACAAAGAACAAAGCCTGATATAAAAAGTCCCATTTAAGACGCGTCTGCCTCAATGATCCCTCAGTCAACATGAACAACAAACATCATCTTCAAGAGGTGAGCAAATAAACACGATAATCTTCATGTTTCCAATAATCCTCGGCTCAGTTTGGTGATGGTGTGCCTCAGGGTTCGATTCTGGGTCCTCTCGATTCTTGGTCGCTGTTTTAGGACTATTATTTTGGTAGGCGTGTTCAGACAGGTTCACAGTTTACTGTCCAATGAGCATCAGTCATTTAAGTACTGATGTGGAAAAGAAAACGAAATCCTCCACAGTCTGCTACAACAGCGGAGGGATGTGAGGACCTGCTGAACTTTCAAACGTTAACAGTAATCTGGGTGTGAGGGGATATAACGTTTTTCCAGCAGAAATGGAGCGTTCTGATTGGTTGTTGGCTCTCTCACCTGTGACAGGAGTCCAGCACTACGAGCTCGTTGTAGCAGCCGGTGGTGACGCAGCTCCAGGTCCAAGTCCTGGTTCTGGTTCTGCTCCTGGTCTCTGTCGAGCTGAGAGGAAACACCTGGACTGCACAGAACCAGCGCCATGAGAGCCAAGACGGCGGGACAACGAACACACTGCATACCTGCCGGATTATCAGAAGGAGAAGAAGAAATGAATCAGGAGGAACCCGAGGAAGAAAAATGAGACACATCAGGAGCGAAGCAGAAGAGACAAAAAGAAAAGCAGAACGCAGGAAGAGGAGAGAGTTCCTACTGTCTGCTGCTCGGGTATCTTCTGCTGGTCCTGGACCTTCTTCTGGTTCTGGGCTTGTCTCTGGTCCTGGTCCTCTGAGTGCTGCTCTTTTGAAGTCTTCTGCTCCTCCCCCTGTGGGTCACATGACGCAGTGAGTTTTATTGACAGCTGGCGGGCTGCGAGGTGATGAAGGAACGCTGACATTCAAGTTAAACAGACGTCCATTAGTCCTTATTGACTTTAAATGGAGTCTGAACAATAAAACAATAAAACTATCAGCAGCAGCAGCGTTCTGCCGCCGCCGGCGCTCATCTACAACAAATACAACGGCAGAATGTCCGGCTGGAGAGGAGAGGAATTAACGGAGCGTTCAGAGGATTAGCAGACTTCATTAGCACTCGCTGATATCTCCATTAAACAAAGAGGCAGCCGCAGCAGAGAGTCGCCCACTCAACATTTAGAGAGAACAAACACGGCCGCCGCTTCACTTCAACAGGGCACAAAAACACTTTATATTAGTCGGAAATGTTCTGCTGAGGAGAGACTGAGTGGATGTGACACCAGGGAATCCCAACAGGGCCAGACGACTTCCAGTGAAAGTTCAGCAAAGTAAAGCAGAAAAACCATCACGAACCCAAAGCTCGACGTCACCTTCAGCCGAACTCCTTCAGGCCAAAGTCGAGTCGTTTGGGATCAGGCGGCCATGTTGGCTCCTTCGGCTGACGTCTGCTCGGGTCAAAGCTCGTTTGTGATCAATGAAAAGATGAAACTGTTCTTTTCATGATGCTGACTGATCGACTCAGAAGCTTCATTCCCCTAAAAGACAAGAGCTTCAGAAAACCAGGAAACTAATCCAGAATAAATGTTGGACATGAAGTCATTAAGATACTTTAGCCCTCGTCCTCAGCGGCTGTCTGCTGAATTGACAGGTCTGATGTGGACTTGTCCAAAGCTGACTGAAGCCGGTGTGGTCCTGAGGGGGTGTCAGGTGTTTGATCAGGTGTTCAGGACTTTCCTCACTTTTAATTAGTTTTCTTTGGAGAATCCTTGACGTGTTCGGTGTAAACGTGTTGTCCGTGGACGGAGTCCCTCAGAGGACAGAAGACAGACGTCCTCCAGGTCGTCGACACTGCAGAACAAGAAGAAAGAGAACATTAATATTAATTAACTGGACGACTTTATCACGTTCCGTTTACGACACAGACTCGAACGCGACGCGGTGCCACGTTACTACACACTGACTGAAAAATCATCTTCATCTTCATCACTTTCTGCACATGCTAATAAACAACACATTAGCAGTGACTGGTTGCCGTGGTAACACATTGCCAAGGAGACTCTGGCATGAACCCAGACACTGGGCATGATGGGAAAGTGATGACATCACACTTCCTCCCTGTGATGCGTCGGCGACAAGCAGGAAAATTTTATTTGAAATTGATCCTTTTCTGGAAAACACAGCAACGAACCAGCTGGAGAAAAATAAACGTCAACGAGTTTATTTCATTTGGTTTTAAAACTTATCATCAGAGAGACGTTCAAAGACCGACGGCCATCTGAACCTTCATGGATCAGCTGCTGAAGCTGGTGGAGATACAGGCTGATCAGAAAAGAAGATGTTTGATGCTTCAAGGGGACGAAGTGAAGCTGCTGCTCAGGATCCAGAAGAATCTTCACGGCAGGAAGAGAAACCAGGTCGACGGGCTGGACTACATCAAACTGCAGCTCCGCCAGTGATGGATTATGGGAACGTATTGATCGTAGCGTGTCAGATAAGAATCAAACAGACGACTTTTCTAACGGTCAACAAGCTGATTTCTTTCATATGATCATGTGGAATATATGTTCAATAAGGTGCACGACGGTTTGAGTCTCCATTGATTGACTGATCTCTCTTTATTGATCTCTCCTGGTATTGATGACCTGCATGGATTTCTTTTTGAATTGCTGTGACGGTGCTTTCTAAACCATGATGCCATATTTCCAACAGATCGTTGTGGAAGCTTTCTGGAGCTCTGGAGTCTACAGTCAAACATTTACCCAGTGATGGAAATCAGGCCTCGCTGGCTCCACCTCCCAAACCAGGACCTCAGAGTCCTGCCTGAGGATCTGAGGCTCAAGATAAAGATCAAGATCAAGATTGCAACCCCCGTGTAGAAGAAAAATAATAAGATAAAATAAACTCACAGGCATAAAAAGTCAGCATTCAAAAGTATATACAATATACATAAAATGCAACGAAAATATACCGAAAATGCAATAAAAATATACATAAAATGCAGTGAAATAGACTGAAATGTAGCGGCAATAAAGTAAGTACAGTGTGTATACTTAAATGTTAAGTACACAGAAGGTGCAGGTGGAGGTGGTCAGAGTGCAGTGTGCAAAAGACGTGTCCTCAGTCTCTCCTCCAATAGGTGGAGTGACTGTGTGCGGCTATGTGGGGGGAATGTGTGTTCGGCAGCGGGGGGGGGGCGCGGTGGGGGAAGGGGTGCGTGTGTGTGTAGATGTGCGTGTGTGACTGCGGGGGGTGAGGTGTGTGTGAGGTGCTGCAGGGGGTGACGGCTCTGACAGCTCCGGGGAAGAAGCTGTCCCTCAGTCTGTTTGTGGTTGTTCGGATGTTCCTGAACCGCGTTCCTGATGGAAGCGGTACAAACAGTCTGTGGCCCGGGTGGCTGGGGTCCGTGGCGATGGATCTTGCCCTCTTCTTGACCCGGCCTGCATATATAGAGTCCAGGTCAGGAAGGGGGCAGCCCAGCTCTGGCTCATATCAGCAGAAACTCAGTGATTATAACTGGAAGCTGAATCATGACTCCTGAGAACTGGTGAACTGATGAAGGTTTACTGGATATTCAAAGGGTGTGTAATCGGTGCTTTGGCGAGTGACTGAGTCCAGGAAGTGACAGGTTTATACTGTGCAGGCAGGTGAGTCTTGATTGCTTGATTGATTGCGTGCAGGTGTGCTCAGGAGGAGGCTGGACCAACCTGTGGGCCACGCCCTGCAGTGAGACAGACTGACATGACAGACAGGAGCAGGAGGGGGAAAAGGAGGAGAGGCTGCAGATCTCCACATGATCTGATCTGATTAATCACTGAAAACCAACAGTTACAATAATCTGAGATGAAACAAAAGCATGAATGAGCTTCGGAGAGAGAAACCAGATTTTTAAAAAAGTTGATAAAACTCTGATCCAGTTCGTTTTCAGATGAGAGGTCACTGTGGAGCATCACACCCTGGATTCTGGCTGCAGGTCTGAATGTTGGACACAAGACGTTTTGATGAAGCTGGGACTTTAAATGATTTCAGACTTGTTTCATGTAGTCGGAGGAACTTTGTTTCTGGCAGATCGTAACTGATGAAACGTGCTTTCTTCACTGGTTTTCAGTGGAACATATATTTGTGTGTCATCTGCATCACAATGATATTAAATGCATTACCAGAGGACCAAGGACGGAGCCTTGAGGACCACCACGGGTCAGAGGGGCCACAGTGAGGCTCCAGTCAGATCAGATCAGTGTAAATTTAAGTAAACAGCCTTTTTTAAAAACCTTCATAGTTTAGAAATGAGTCTAAAATGTTTTAATGTGGATGGTCATTTTGTTGTCGGGCTGCACGTTAACTGTTAGCGTCTGTTAGCTTCACTAAAAACAACCACAAACACTTCGGGTCATCACTTAAACAGTCATGTGACTGACAGAGGTCGTTAACCTCCATCCAGACCCTCCATGTACACACAGCAGGTGTTTAGTAAACAATCGGCAGACATGTTTGTTTGTGGTTATTGCTCTGCGTGCAGCCCAGGAACAAACATAAGCAGAGGAACACAAGTAGACTCTGGGGTCAGCAGATGTGAGGAGAAAATTAAGATCATTGATTTTGGAGGTCTGAAGATTAAAATAAAACCAAATCATTCAAAAGAGGGAAAGTTTCCAGGTGAGGAAGAGGAGGATTTGAAAGCCTTCGCAAACAGGAAGGACACGTTTCACTCAAACATGGATGGTAAATCTCCCTCTAATGTTCTTGTATTTCTCACCTGCCTGTAACACTTTCCTGTTCTATGTTTTAATATTTCAACCTTTTATTAAACCACAGGAGCTTCTTCTGTAAAACAACATGTTTTATTAAATTCAACAAGAATCATATTCACAAAACAAAAATAATGTTATTCCAATTAATCAGAATATATCAGTGGATTTAACCGTGACAGAAGAAGAATATGTACAAGTGAGAAAGACAGCTTCGAGATGATTGGAGGAAAATGTGGGCAGAATGTAAACACTCGTTATTTATTGGTTGGTCTGAATTTCATTTCATTGCTTGATGAACATACAAAGAAAACGTTCAGAGCTCCTGCAGCCATCAGTCAAAGGTAACTACAAGACCCAGAGGGCTTTGCAGAGAGCATCATCCAATCAGAGAGCTCCACACGCTGTTGCCGTGCGGAAAATAAAAACGTGTCAATCTGTGGAGTTCTTCTCATTCACTTCAAGTTTTGTTGCTCCATCTGATGGCTGTCAGGGGAACTGCAGCTTCTTCTTCTGTGGTGTCTCAGCTCTGCCCTCCTCTGGCAGACGGCGGTACTGCAGGTCCAGTCACAGTAGTGGTATTAGTCCTGTTAGTAGTACTACAGCAGCAGGAGTTAGACTTGTACATAATGGCAGTAGTAGTTGTAGCACTCAGTAGTGCCAGCAGTAGCAGTACTCACAAAAGTAGCAGCAGTAGTGCTTACAGTAGTAGAAGTAGCAGTAGTACTTAGAGGTTGTAACTTTTAGTAGAAAATGGTAGCAGACGGAGCAGTGGCCACAGTGTACTTCTAGTTGTAGTAGTAGCAGTAGTAGTAGTAGTAACTGAGTACACTCACAACTACGTCCAATTTCTAAATATTATTGTTTTATAAAAAACTGCATGTAAGTACCACAGTACTGTAGTAGCACTAGTAGTCATAGTAATCGTGGTAGTTCACATAGTACCACAGCTTACTGTTAGTACTCAGATTGATACTAGTCCTATTACTCCTTCAAAAGTAATATAAAAAGCAGAACTGCTGCTAGTACTACTACAGTAATGGTACTGATAGTAGCTGTTTTTTCTAAGTATTTCCAGTACTTTCCTCCACTACATCTCAGAGGGAAGTACTCTTTATTGTAGTACATTTATCAGATACTTTGAAATCTAACATTCACTACTGGACATAGGTCCTCAGAATGTGTACTTGTACTTTGTATACTCATGTAAATTTCACTGCTGGTACTTCTGTAACTGCTGTCTGTGCAGGAATGCTAATGTCACAGTAAAAGTATTTCTGACACTGAGAACTTGCTAGTCTTATTTTAAGGATGTGGTAGTATCAGTTAGTGTGACAGTAGCAGTTACTGAGGTAAAGTAGTACTTACAGCAGTAGTAGTAGTAGTAGTAGTAGTAGTAATAGTAGTAGTAGTGACAGGGTGCTTGTACCATCAGAAACACTCTGAGGTGTCCTGGTTCAGGAGGAGACGGTGGTGAAGAACGCTAAAAGTTTAACTAACAGACCAATCTCATTGACTAGTGATTAAATACTGATCAGAAGTTTGAGGTGTCAGCCAATCAGAAGTGATTCACACCTCCAGCGCAGGTGTGTGCGCAGCAGAAGCAGCACCGTTATCAGCAGCAGGACCAGCAGCGCTCACTGCTGCTTCATGCAGACTCGACAGCGGCTGATCAGGTTTCCTGGAAACGTTCCCGTGTCGGTCTGAGGCCTCGGTTTACTGCAGGACGAGAGACATACGCAGACACGTGAGTGCAGGAGCGAGAGAGAGCAGAGGACAGCCCCCTGCTGGCCCCACAGAGGACTGCAGCCATTACTCTTTATTTCTTTTCAGTATTGATGAAGTATTGGTCCAGTGTCAACAGATCAAAGGACACAAACCAACTAAAAAGTGATGAACATGATGATAAACTGAACACAGTGATGAAGATGTTTGTACCTGACCGTGTCATGTATTTGTACAGGCAGGTGTGTCGTACCTGAACATGTCGTTGGGGTTGAGGGCAGCCAGCCAGTAGCTGTAGGAGTCCATGTAGTAGTTGCAGGTTCCTCTGCCGTGACACTCGATGAAGGGAATCTTCCTGAAATTTTCCAGACAGGATCCAGGAGAGGCCAGAGGCTGACCTGAGCCCTCCGCCCCCACTCCTGTTTCCTACAGATCCACAGCATCAACAGCAGAGGTCAAAGGTCAAAGCAGCGACTCACACACCTCAACAGTTTTAGACCAGAACTCAAATCATAGACCTCCTAAAGCACTCTGATCCACATTCTGAACGGCTTGTTTTTGGTCAAATGCACCGCAGGAAAAAGACTTTGATTCCTCAGCACCTGAACACCTCCATGGGACTCAATCGAACCCGACAGAATTCACTCACCATCACGAAGGAGTATCCAAACCAGAGAGGGTACCAGCCTGAAGGACAATCTGGAATCGAACTGGTCTGACTGTGGACGGCGATCACATTGGCTCTGGCCTCACATACAGTACACCTTAAATCAGGGGGGACACACAAACGGTCCACCTTAAATCATGAGGGACACACAAACGGTCCACCTTAAATCATGAGGGACACACAAACAGTCCACCTTAAATCACAACACATAGTAACACACATGTTCATGGTAAATGCATATTTTTGTAATGCATATTTTGTGTGTGTGTGTGTGTGTGTGTGTGTGTGTGTGTGTGTGTGTTACCGGCTAATGTAATTCCTCAGTGAATCCCCGGAGATGAAGGGCATGCTGCTCGGCAGCAGCTCATCATCGGTGGACAGCCAATAGGAGTAGTCGTTGCGTGAAGCGTAGCGACAGGTGTTGTCAGTGCTGCAGAACAGGAAGGGCATGGTGGTAAAACGAGGCAAACAGCTACCTAAAGTACCTGCAGAGAGAGAGAGAGAGAGAGAGAAGTTTTGTGGTTTGATTAAAGTGCTGATTCTGCAGAAAATAAATGCACAGTTTATGTAATTGGATTGTTAATAATACGATAACGTGCCAGCAGGATGTTTTTTAATGGTGTAACTGGTTGAGATGAATCCGTGTTGAACTACTTTATGAGCTGTTGAGCACTTTAATCTGTATTATTATTAGTTTTATTATCATTATTATTATTATTATGTTTTATAAGAATCATTTTAATGAGGAAAGTCAAAAACATGCAGTGCAATTTTTCCTTATGAAATGTAAAGTTATGAAGAAACATAAAATAAAAATACTCAAATTTAAGTATCTGAAAGCTGTACACGAGTACAGTACTTGAGTAAATGTCTCCACTGGTCTCATGTTACCGAGGTCTTGTCCGTGAGCTCGGTTGTTTCCGTTGATGAACAGCAGTGAGTATCCACTGTACACCTGAGTGGATCCTGCAGGGCATTCTGGGATGAAGAGTTCCTGGCTGTGTCTGGTGAACAGGAAGCCATCCTTCTCCGGTGGGTCCGTGCATGGACCCTGCCGACCCACAGTACCTTTAGCACCAGGCGGACCTCGTGAGCCCATGAGACCTGTGAACACAGGGTGATTTCTGAATGAGATCGGTTCTTCTGGTCCAGGAGGATTCAGCTCAGTCAGCTGCTTTCAGGTCGACGACACCAAACTTTTCGCAGTGACTGATCTGCAGCCTGAAGCAGCGCAAACAGAGTCTCCACCAGTTTGACTCAACTTAAGAAGAACCTTTTAAGAACTGAAAGGCTTTAGGGATGATAACGATCAATGAACTCATACATCAGCAACAGGAAATCAGATGTCTGACCTTTTGGTCCTCGGAGTCCTGGATCTCCCTTATCCCCTTTCAGTCCACAACGACCACCTTGTCCACTTTTGCCAGTCTTCCCTCTGCTGCCCTTAAAACCTGGAACCATAAAACTCAGTTTACTCTGTTTTCCTTTATTGAAAACTGATGTTACACTGTTTCTAAACTGACTTTATACTGTGAGTTCAGTTACACGTAAAGCCTGATGACTGAGACTGAAATATCGTTCCACACTCACCTGGACTTCCAGGTCTCCCTCGGGCCCCTGGCGGTCCCATTTGTCCTGGGGGCCCCTCCTCTCCAGTTAAGCCTTTGTCCCCTACCAACAGCACCACCCCCCCGGATACATCCTCCCCTCTCTGGCCTACAGAGAGTAGTATTCAGTACAACATTCAGTACCAGCATACAGTATTCAGTACAGGGCAGTACTATCGCCAAAGAAAGTGCACTCTAGTATTAGTACCCAGCAGACAGCAGTAGTAGTACTCAGTAGTACTTCATCACAGCAGTACTCAGGTGTGTGTCTGTTGTGATTGGACAGCTTGCTGTCCACTGTGTGATGTCACTGTTACCTCTCCTCCCTGGTGGTCCTGGAGGTCCTCGTGGGCCTCGGTTACCTGAAAGTCCATCCTCCCCCTTCATACCTGAAACACACACAAGAAGCCCGACGTCCACCTGTGAAACGCTGTGTCCAATAAAAACATGATGATTATATTTTACTTTACTTTGTTTGTTGTTGTACTGTTCAATATACTGGTTGTCTGAATGGAGTTCTTACCAACAGGTCCTGTGACACCAGTTTCTCCCATCAAGCCTTTGTGTCCAAATGGGCCTGGTGGTCTGTCTTCACCCTGTCAAGATCAGCTGAATTAGATACTGATTGAATCCTACTTTAGTCAGTACTTCCAGTCTAAGGTTGAAGGTCTAAGATAAACCAGATACTGAGAGTATGTACGTGGATTCAGTTGAATTTCTGTGGTACATTATAACTATGGGATGTGCTGACCGGTGCGCCTTGTGAGCCAGGGTCACCAGAGCAACCAGGTTGTCCTGGGACACCTGTTTCTCCCTTATATCCTTTCTCTCCCTTAAAACCTGGGCCTGGAGGACCTGGAGGACCCCGACAGCCTGGCGGACCTACAGAAAAAAAAGACTATTATTTTCACATGTCGCCATTGTTTCATTTCTCAAAAGTTTAGCAGCTGCATTCTTTTAACCTCAATGTAGAGCGACATACTGTATACTGATTTATGATTATTGGCTGGGAACAAGTCAGAACTAAAAGGCCACAATGGAAGATTTTTCCTTTAGTCCGCTAATTAATCAGCACCTTTACATCTGAACTTTTACCATAAGCCTTCATGGATGGGAACTCCTGAACTGCTCAGATGAATGGAAATCTGCACACCAAAATCAAAAGCTCCAGAACAGAACAGCAACTAAATGGACTTTGTGGTGCAATCAGTCAACTCATCAGCTCATCAATAAACTCCAGGTGCCTCGTCACCTCTGGCTCCTTGTGCTCCGGGGAATCCATTTTCTCCTTTTCCTCCTGCAGTGCAGACTCCCTCCATGCCTGGACAACCAGGAGGACCAGGAGGTCCAGGAGGACCAGGACAACCTGGGTGCCCTCCAGCACCACAGGGACCAGGTGGACCACAAGGACCAGGAGGACCCTTCTCCCCAGCACAACCTAAGGAGACAAGAGGAGGTGGAGAGTAGGTGTTTTATTTCTGCTTCTTTAATTCTGACTGAAAACTAAACTCATACTCACATCTGGGGACTCACCAGGTGTGCCTTTCTTTCCCTCTGGACCCCGGGGTCCCATTCCAGGAGCTGGGGAAAGAAAACAAACAACCAATCAGAAAAGAGAGAAACAAACTACCACTACAGGGGGTTGTGAGCTCAATCTGAAACCTAACTGTTCAGAACAAAACAACACTTTTATCCAATCAGAATAAAGATTCAATCAGATTAATTTTCATCCAGTCCCCCACCTCCCATTGCTCCTTTCTCTCCAGGAGGCCCAGGTATTCCATCTTGTCCCTGGTTTCCTCTTGGACCAGCCGGACCAGGATCTCCAGGAGCCCCCTTGTTACCTGAAAATGAGGATATATTCAACCCACTGAAAGGACCACAATCAGCCTGTTTCTAGAACTCAGAAAGACAGACAGAAGAGCTGTCACTGGACACCACAGTGAAGTCTTTAGATCAGTAGCAGTAGTACTGCTAAGTGATGACATCGGTAATACTGTTACACTGTTTCATGTACCTGTCAGGCCGGTGGGTCCTGGAGGGCCATTTTTTCCTGGAGGACCATCACAACCCTTTTCACCAGGAGAACCAGGAGGACCTGAGACAGACAGACAGGGGGACAGACAGGTAATGGAGGCTTTCATTTATCCTATGGAGGCACTCTATGCTGAGCCTGAACCCTCAAGAATCTGCAGGTTCCTCAGCTTTACGGAGCTTTAGAGTGAGTTTCAGCTTATTGTTTAGCTGTATCTACAAACTGTAGATAAATGACATATGAACTGCACATATGTGTTATAGAAATTCTAATGAATCAGACCTCTGCATCCTCGGGATCCAGGATGTCCTTTGGGGCCACAGGGGCCACAGCCTCCTGGAGGACCAAAGTTTCCAACATTGCCTGGTTTCCCCTTTGGACCCGGAGGTCCAGGACATCCTTGATTCCCCTGAAAGAAGGACAGAGGAAGAGAAGACACTTTATTGTTGTTTCAAATGAAACTTGACTTTAAGGAGCTTTTAAATCTGATATTAAGATCATCGATCCATAGATATTAAAAATGCCTGTGTGTTTGGGGCAAAACTGAAACTCTTCATTTATATGTTTTTTGTTTTTTTGTTTTTTTTTTCAAAACACACTCTGAACATCATGTGTTCATGAAAGAAGGAGAACCATGGCGGTATAGAATAGTTAATGGATTTAAAACGGTAACATAAAACAGAACATCATCTGCATAGAAGGATAACAGGCTCAGGTAAAACACCTTATAATTAATTTATTATCATACATCCCATAAATATGGAGACTCCAACAATCAGATATCTTCTTTGACAACTGGACCTCTAGTTTCACAACTACACCACTAGAACAAGTTTAAACTGATGAATGAGGCAGAGTTCAGAACTATTTTCATTTGATGGTATGTTGTAAATGATTCTTTTGTAAATAGCTTTACTTTTTACTATTTGTTAAACTCGTACTAATGATAAATAAGGGTTAGGGTTAGTCATGTTTGTGTGTCTCTACATGCGTGTGATACCTTCTCTCCTGGAAATCCTTTGGATCCTGGTCCAGGTGGACTTGGTTCTCCTTTAGGACCTTTTGGTCCGTCTGGTCCAGGCCTCCCATCTGAACCAGGTTGTCCACAAGGCCCTGGCAAACCTTTCTCACCTTTACAACCTGGAAGAAAAACGTAGAGACACAGATCATCAAAGAGAGTGAAAATTTGTCCTCTTGAAGTCTACGAACTGTTCCAGAGAGCTAATGCTGATGTTTTAGAACCATAAAGTCTGATTCAGACTATAGCTGTTCTTTTTCAATCTTTAGTGATGCTGCAGAGCTAACTTTGATTTCCTTAAAACCTGCATAGTGTTCCACACATTTCAATTCGGTGTTCAACAATCCAACCAGTCCCTGCAGGTATGGATCATATTTGCGATGAGAAAGTAAAATCCTCTGATAGTTGCCTTTTTAAAATGTCTGAAATGACACAGGTTGTGTTGTGGGCAGTGTTACCTGGCTTCCCCATCTCTCCTGGATCGCCATTGACTCCACAGGCACCAGGAGGACCTTTCTCTCCATCTCTGCCGGGGTCTCCAGGAAGCCCTGAAGACACACACATTCATTAATTGTCAAATTCTAATTTTATTGTCATGGGAAATTATAAAAACATGATGTAAATATGATTATGATGGGCTGGAAGCAACAACATATTCCTTGACTTTTTCATGTAAAGTCCTGCTTTAGGTTTTCAGTGGACGTCAGGAAGAGTAGATTCTACAGTGCTGGTAGCTAATAAGCATGCTAACATGCAAACATTTTCACTTGGTTGCGTTCACCTCGTGGCCCAGCATTTCCAGGTCTACCGTTGCTGCCGTCCGGGCCATTTGGCCCCGGGGGTCCCCTCTCACCTTTAGCACCAGTGAAACCTATGAGCCCTGAAGATGTGACAAGAAGCAGATAGATGAGTCACAGACAGGTACTATATCCAGTGGGTTCAGTTTTGCCATTTTATGGTGGTTATGTCTTGGACTAGCAGAGACTACAGGATGTTACGAAAGGGTCCAACACTGGAACTAAACGGAATAGAGTACCAGCGATTCCAGTTTCTCCAGGATCACCATAAATCTGCACAGCTGTCAGGATTCCTTTAGCTCCGGTTTGTCCTCTGTCTCCTTGTGGCCCTGGAGGCCCCTGAGGACCCCTGACTCCATTTATACCCATCTGACCTGAAATAAAAGCAGGCAGACAGTTACAGTCAGGCAAACTGTTTGACTGAGAGAGAGAGATTGATTCACTGATAGATGAAACCTCTTGGTCCAGGTTGTCCCGTCTCTCCTGGTTGACCATCTTCCCCCGGACCACCAAAGGCTCCAGGAGGACCGTCCTCCCCTCTGATTCCTAAAACACAAATATATATGGATGTTACTACAGTATATTTGTGAGGACACTGCACAAGTTGGTTTGATTTTTAAGTCTACACGTCTAACAAGTCTACAGCCATGGTAGCACTGTGATGCAGGACCTGATAATGGCGCTAGATGGAAAGTCAGAGGATCACCAGAGTTATTTCAGTTTATCCGGAGGGGAACAAGAAAATCTGAACCACATTTCATCACAAGATGATGGCGTGTGTGACCACACGTCCTTACCTGGACTTCCTGGCTCCCCATCAGTCCCTCTCAGGCCCTTCAGTCCAACTCCTCCTACTGGCCCTGGAGGTCCATCGAACCCTGGGGCCCCGTATGACCCCTGAGTCCCCATGGCTCCCACGCCTGGCAGTCCAGGGTCACCCCGCACACCCTTAAGGCCCCGTGCCCCTGCCAGACAATATACCTAGTTAGAGGTGAGTTTTCTCATTTCATTGTGGTTTTAGTTCATTTTACCAAATCCCACAAACTGTCTGCTCAGGAAGTGAGGGGACAGATTCATCACTTTAAAAGGAAAGCTCCAGTTTTTTTGTTAGCTGTTTGGCCCAGTGTTAGATGAAAGAGTGACCATAAAATTCTGTTACAGGGACAAAAACTCTGTTGAAAAATGTTACCTGTGAATCCAATGATGCCCATCTGTCCCTGTTCTCCTTCAGGTCCAGGAGCTCCAGGTAAACACAGTCCAACAAAACCAACAGGACCAGGCACACCATCCAGACCACTACGACCTGCGAGACACTTCAGTTCACTGGGTGCTGTTTCACATGTAACTACAACTCAAAACAAGATGTCTCCATAAAGGAGGTCCAGGTGAGTCAGTTCTTGTCTTTATGTGGACACTTGAGAGTCCATTTGAGGCATCAGCACTAATGGACTCATTTCTAAGTAGTTACTGTATTATCTGTGGGTCCTGGTTCACCAGAACTGGTTCATTAGATCTTAAAGAGCTACCTTTGGGTCCTGGTGGTCCATCTTGTCCTGGAGCTCCTGGAGCTCCATCTGATCCTTCAGGTCCAGTGCCTCCTTGGGGCCCCACAGAGCCATCTTCTCCCTGTGGGCCTGATTGACCCTGCTGACCTGGGAAACCGATACCCCTGTCCCCCTGTGACCACAGAGACCAACGTGAAAGCAGTGAATCAGTACAAGATGAGGAAGACTGCTCAACATGACATCCTTTTAGACCCAACAGTAAAACAGGAAGAGGTGTGATGTTCTTGAGCACCACACTCATGCCATATGGGAGTAATATAAATTCATTAGTGATAAATAATTTCTATGAATAGTTTCCAACCTCTAAACAGTTTTCATCTTAACATTTGAGTCATAATTATGACTCTAAAACTCTGATTGCTCTGACAGTTCTGATATCTGACTGACAAACATGGACACCTCAGACAAAGTCTGTCCACCATTGAACATCCAGAGACACTTAAATACAAAGCACCTGGGATGTGCTTGGAAGCCAAAATAATCTTTTCTAAGGAAACGGGATGGGCTTCAGGCACAACAGAACATCATCCAACATTAACATCTCAGTCAAAAGCCACTTACTGACTGAGGTCAGAACACAGCGAGCGTCTGTACACGACAACGACGACCTCATTTCTGTGTTGAGAGGTTTCATATTCATCTTATGTTGAGGACTTCCTGTCTGTGTGTGTCAGCGTTACCTTGGAGCCCGGCATTCCTGGGGGTCCTGATGGCCCTGCCCGTCCTTTGATACCAAGACTTGGTAATCCTGGACCTCCTGGAACACCTTTAAGTCCTGAACCAGACAAAAACAAGACAAAATATTCCTGTTATTAATCATGTTCCACTCATTGAAACTCTCAGCTGACTTCAATGTTCTTTAAAATCCTGACCTTTGACCCCTGGGAAGCCTGGAGGGCCCTGAATTGAAAATCCTTCATCTCCTTTTTCTCCCTTTAGACCAACAAACCCTGGGCCACCTGGAGGTCCTGTCACACCTGAGACCAAGGAAGACAGCAGGTAAGTCAACAGGTAAACAACCAGAGAGCTGCAGGTTTCATGTTGGGTTGAATCACTGAGTTTTTGTTTGTTTGGTGATTATATGGAAATAGTGTGTTATGTGTTGTTGATTTTATGACAGAATCAAACCAAACCAAGCTGGAACAAAGCAAGCAACAAAGCCACAGTAGATGGATCTGTCTCACCGTCAGGTCCAGGGTTTCCAGATAAACCTTTCTCTCCTTTCTGTCCTGGATCTCCTGGAGAGGTTCTGATTTCTCCTGGAGAACCTTTTTCCCCTGAATGAACATACAGACAGACAGACGAGTTGTTATCAGTTCCACCAAAGAGACCGTTCACCTCTGAACTTCTCACATGCATCCATCCATCCATCAGTTGCTGCAGAGACAGCATGTATTCACGTCTGCATCCAACACAAAGTCAGTCTCATCAGTCATTCAGTTTTATGTCATCAAGCTTTCAGAAATCTCAGTCTGACCTTCATCTCCTGGAACCAAACATAGGACCAAAATATTTTGGTTAGTTAGGAGTGACTTCCTGCTCTGAGACGCTTGATGTATGTGCCTTTGACCCCCTTCAGTTCAGACACTCTCACCTGGTTTTCCAGGATCTCCTTGCTGTCCCAGGACTCCCACATTGCCTTGAAGTCCTGGAGGTCCTGGAGCCCCAATTCCAGGAGGTCCTGAAGGTCCCATCTGTCCTAATAATCCTCTGGGTCCAGTCTCCCCGAGCGGTCCCCTGTCACCTTTTGGCCCCAGAGGCCCCTGAGAACAGCATTAGAGACAAACGTACCACGTCTGTTATCTGACAATGTGTTACAGACATTACCCTGATACAATCACTGGCCCCCTCATGAGAGGTCTGGACTGGACAGAAGGTCTCTCTGGACCATGTATCTGATACTCACAGGGTTTCCTTTCTCTCCCAGAACACCTTTCAGTCCTGGAACTCCTCGACGTCCATATGTCCCCTCAAAACCCGCTGGTCCTGGCCCCCCTCGTTCCCCATCCTCACCCTTCTGCCCCACCCTCTGCATGATCCCAGGGTCACCAACAGGTCCTGGGGGCCCTGTGAGGCCGGGGATACCAAAGGGTCCCTAAAGACAGAACAACAGACAACCAGATGTACAAAGAGACTACGATTCAATCAGAAACCGTTCTACCAGAACCTCTTATACCTTAAACTTGGATTTGCTCCACACGCTCTCTGACTGGACAGAGAAATGTGCAGCACTGTCACAGGTTGGTCAGATCAAGCTCAGCAAGAGGTCAAAATTCATGTTTCAATGTGAATGTTAGATCTGCACTCAGACAACTGCAAAATTTTCCTTATTGTGAATTTATCACAAAATGCTCCAATGACTACAAATTCCTAATAGCTCATTCCACCACTGATGGACCACCAAGGAGAAGAGTTTGGATTGAGATTTCCTCCTCCCCAGTGACATTGATTGTAGTGAACAAGAAGGCTCATAAACATGAACTTAATGCAGCAACAGGGGTCATCGACCACGATGCCCTGACTTCGAGCAGACTAAGTACAACAGTGAACAGAAGAAGAGTTCTTCCATCATCCCGTTTGAGATATCACTGAGGCGGTCGCCTGGTGGGAAGGACAAAGGACGGAGGAATCTATATGTGATAGAAGAGTTTATGGAGGTAGTTAGCAAGCTCACCTGTGGACCAGTTGGTCCTGCAATACCTTTAACCCCTTTGTGACCTTTGGGTCCTGGAAAACCAATTGAACCTGGAGACAGAATGATATCACACACAGACAGGTGAGTTTTACCTGCTCGTCATCTTTACACTGAATCTGACTCTGGACCAGATCCTGCTGTCTGCTGGTCTGGTAACTGTGAACAGGTTTCAAGTTTCACTATTCAGTAACAATGTGAATTAATCATATACAGCTGAAGTTACGATGGTGTGTAGTTAACATTTTCCAGTTCCTGGTTATCTTCACACTGTGTCTACTTTTCTTTGGTATGTAACGGACCTTTATGTCAGAAGGCTCTCAGAGCATCTAGCTGTCACTCTGACAATCACAGGACCAAAGGTTCATTTGACAAAGGTGGAGTCAGGTGTGGTTCTTACCTCTCGCCCCGTTTTCACCTGGTTCTCCTGGTTTACCTGGAGGTCCAGGAGGGCCAAAAACAACTTGACAGACTGTGCACACCTCCCCCTTCTCACCTGACAAACACCAATCAGTCAATTACTATATGCAAAACACTCTGGCCTCTTGGGTTAGCTCAGTCTCTTCCCAGAAAGAAGATCCTGGTTTGAATCAATTGACAGGCAGAATGGGTGGATGGAAAAAAGATGAAGGAATGTTGGTCTGCACCTGTACCTTCACCTGATGTCTGGAAAAGTTGGACCCTGAGGCCAGACCAGTTGTGAAACAGATATCTAGATTCCTTTGACATGAGTGTGTTGAAATATTGTTGAATATTTGTTGATTGTTATAGATTCTGCTGTATAGGTCATTTTGTGTCTTTATTAATTTTCTCATTCCAAACTTTCACTGAAAATCTGCTGTTTCAACCTCGAGTGAAGCTCAGGTGCAGGTCAGACTACAGAAACACGACTAGTTTATCATCTATCATGTATTATAATGTCATGTGACAAAATAACTCCTGCTTCCTCTCACCCTTCACTCCATCCTCCCCTCTGGTTCCAGGAAGTCCCATCAGTCCATTTGCACCTTTACTTCCTGGAAGACCAACATCTCCCTGAATGAAATCTGACAGACAGAAGGCAAAAACTAATCAGACAGACTCAGAGGTGTTGCAAGGTGTATTTTTTTTTCTTTTGGTGAAGCAAAGCTCGCAGTTTCCCCCTGCTTCCAGTCTTTGTGCTAAACTAGGTAAACCACATGATGGACACTCACATCTTCTCATTCAATCTTTACTGAAACCGTCCTGCAAATAAATGTTGGACTATTTCTTTAAATCTATATAAAATTATTAGGATGATCAGAGGCTGAGAGGTCAAACCATTTCAAAATCACAGATTTGTCTGAAAGTCTTTTACAGTCTGTACAACATTTGACTCCCCCGTCCTCAGATATTGGATTCAGATGAAGACAAACTATTTGAGGCTAAGCGTAGAAGTAGAAGTCTTTTGGAGTGAAGACTGGATCAGAGACTTCCAGGTACCTCGACAAAAAGACTTGGACAGAGAAATACAAACACACAGGAGGCAGAACATCACCCGGTATTCCTGGTTCTCCTGGTTCTCCGTCAACTCCAGGACCACCTGGGAGTCCAGTCTGTCCCGGGGGTCCAATGATCGTGGGTGCTGGCTCTCCTGGATCTCCTTTGGTTCCAGTGGAGCCAGTCGGCCCCTGGGGGCCCGGTGGACCAGGGCGAGCCACACCTTGAGGGAAGACGAGCATGCTTTATTTAGAGGCTTCATATCATTACAGAGGAACCAAATTACAGATATGAGTCCTGACATGTTCACAGATTCAGAAATATTAAGTTATTATTTTTTTTTATATGTTTGTACTTTACTTACTTAATAAAGTATTTGTACTTCTACATATCGTAATTCTACTACTGTCAACTCTACATAAATAAATAAAGACAGCCAAAGATCAGGAACATCAATGTGTAGAAGAACCGACTGTCCTGACATCTAACAGAAATAAGGAAGATAGATGTGTTCTCTTCTTGATTTTGGGACAGAGAGAGACCAGGTGGAGTGTACCTGCTTCGCCCTGCAGTCCAGGAAAACCTATGAGTCCTGAAAGAAAGCAGAGAGGAGCATTACTGTCCATCCGTCAATGAGCTACAGCCGTTTATCTTAAACACATTATGATTCAACCAATGTTTGCATGGACACACTTGAATCAGAATCAGAATCAGAATCAGAAAAAGCTTTATTGCCAAGTACGCTTTTACACATACGAGGAATTTTTTCTGGTGAAATTGGTGCATGTAGATAATCCAGGACAACTCGTCTTATCCTGGAACATTTTCTAAAGAATTTTATCAAACTCTTTATGATTTTTATTATTAATCTATCCTGAATTCTGTTTCTGCACTGATAAAAGAGATAAATGAACCTCGACTGTTCTGAGACACAAACATTTACAACGAGACAAAACAACTTCACTTTTCGGTTATTAGCCTTCAGGTTTCAGTCCAGGTTGTTTTGGTGATCTTCAAGAAGGTGGACTCCACCAGTAACAATGAAAACTACCATCCAGGAACTAAACATCTGACCATAAATAAGAACAACTCTGAGTTTTAACCTGTCCTGTTGGACTCTGTACTACCTTGTTCTCCAAGGACTCCAGGGGGTCCGCGGATCCCGGGGACACCGAGCTGGCCTTTAAGGATAATGTGATTCCAGACCATCTGATACAAACACACAAACAGATATTTAACAGATGTGTTGCTGCTTTAAAACAGGCAGGAAGTGTGCTGTCAGCTCTTAACTGCAGAGGATTCATCTATTAGAGCACCTTGAACACGATGAAGCAGCAGATATAATTATTCACCTTCCATGTAAACCACAGTGTCACCGTCGTAGAGGAGAGGAGCACTCAGGTTTCAAGGTGTAAAAGGACCGTCTTGTTCCCTCTTATTATGTGGTTTTGTTGTTTTAGCAGAAAAACTCCTTTTTTATATAAAAATTCACTGTCTTTGAGGTGAAAATGATCAATACCCCAACACAGAATCACCTGATGTCTTGTTTTTATAGGACAGTATATTTATATGTGAACCATCTTTGTTGATTGTTCTTGGACATGTTTTAACATTTAGGTGATCTTCTTCACTTTATGCTGCACCTGCTGAACCTGGTCCAACCACTCTGATTCAAGAAAGAGGTCTGCAGGTCTCACTAAGTGTCTCACTGAGTGTCATTCTTCTGCATATGACCACAGTGAAATGTCTGTTCCCTGTATTCAGGTAGGCTTTCCTCGTTCTGCGTTCTTGTTGTTACTTTTATGTGTGTGGGTTTGTTTTTATCAACTTGGCTCTTATTTTGGTAGAACAGGACATCTTTCCTGTCAGTGTTAATATTTTACAAAGCAGAGAAAAGAAAACAGCAAAGCAATAGTCAAGACTTCAGGCTCACCTCTCCTGGAAGACCTGGAAAACCACGATCACCTTTCTCTCCCTAAAAACACACATCAGAAACAGTCAGTACTGAGTGTACTACTGCAGTTATACTTCTTGTACTTCATACAGTACTCACCCTGGCTCCGTCAATGCCTGGAGGACCGAGGAACCCACGATCCCCGACGTCTCCCTGCAGACACACAACTCAAGTGAATGTTATGTCTGTAGCCCAGAATCAGCGATCAGTCTCAGACTCCCTCCGTCACTACAGGCTGTGTGTTGGGTATGTTTCAGTCACATCTCCTTTAATCAGGGTTTCAGATTCCAGGAGGCTTTTCTCTGAGATTCTGACTTCTGAAACTGGCATGAGATCAGCTGACAAATACTCACCACTCTGCTGGTCTGCTGAGCAACAAAAACCACTCCTGATCCTACAGAGCTGGTTCAGAGTGGAGCTTCAGTAAAGACTGCGATACCGAATGTTAACCACACAGCAGACCACTGACAGGGTTCAGTTTGGACTTGAACTGAAATGTTTGGAGACTTTGAACAAACCAGCTCTGGTGCAGCCGGCTTTGGTTTCAGACTTGTTGTGGTTTTGGTTCTGGTTCCGGAGTGCACGTGCTCCAGTCCAGCCAGTAGCAGATGGACACTTCAGGAAGATTTGCATCTGGTTTTTGGTTGTCCTAATAAAGTAGACTGCTTCCATTAGCAGGTTAGTTAGCTTTCCTGTTAGTTTAGCCTGTTACCTGTTCTCCCAGCTCTCCAGAGACTCCATCCTTCCCGGGCTTACCCTGAAACACAAACAACCAACGTGTTAGACCAGGATTACAGCTGTTCAGGTTCCTGATGAGGTTCAGATCAAACCACAAGATGAATAAATAACCATAAAATACAACATTCAGATACTCGTCAAGCTTGATTCCAGGTTTCTGTTTAGGTCATGAGATAAAATGGATTAATGGTTATAGATCCTTGGGTCTCTTTCTCTCTCTCTTACTAGTGTGCCAGGATCACCTCGATCGCCCTGCCCTCCTTTAGCCCCCAGCTTGCCTGCCACACCCTGAAGAGGAAAACAAACGCACACAATCGAAATCACGAGTCAGTCAAAACAATCTTTATCAGGGTTATTGTTGCTGTGGTGGATGAGATAAGTTTAGGACTCTGTCTGACTGACAGACAGACAGACAGACAGACAGGTTGTCAGACTGTGAGATAGCTTTGCTTACGGGAAGTCCACGACAACCTTTCAGTCCAACTTCACCTGGTTCACCCTGAAATACACCAACAAAGAATATCAGTAAAAACAGACAGACAGATGGACAGAGAGAGAGACAGACAGATGGACAGAAAGACAGACAGACCTTCAGTTCTTTGGGTCCTTCAGCGTACAGTTTGATTCCTTTCTGTCCAGGAATCCCCGGTGGACCACGGTCACCCTGAAACCCAAACATCGCTGATGATGATGACAGTGGTGATGATGGTGGTGATGATGGTGGTGATGATGGTGGTGATGATGGTGGTGGTGGTGGTGGTGATGGTGGTTATGATGGTGGCGATGATGATGGTAATGATGGTGATGGTGGTGATGGTGGTGATGATGATGGTCTTGGTAATGGTGGTGATGGTGTTGGTGATGGTGTTTCACAGGTTAGAAATGTTTGACTGGCTGTCTCGTATCACAGCTGTCTGCTCACATTACAGTCAGAGTGTGAGTTACCAGGTGACGTGACTTGAATGTATAACCTGGGAATTAGCTTTAGCACAGCTCACCCTCTGTCCTCTGGGACCCGGGATCACAGGACTGGGACCCTCCTGACCCTGAAGCAAAAACATGGCGTTAGCATGACCAGACAGAACCTCAGGCCTTCAAACGTGTGGTGGAGTTTTTGTAAATAAAGTCCCTCATGTGTCACTCCAGAACTCATATCTATCTGCTGTGCTGGTCCTGTAGGAACATCTTTGAGAGGAACTTGTTTTTTGAGGTCAGAGTCTGATGTTTCTGAGGACACTAACCTTCTCTCCTGGTAACCCCGGCAACCCTGGAGTTCCCTGAATTAAAAAAAAAAACAATGACAGCTGATGTCAGCTGACTCAACCACTGACCACTGGGAACATTTAAAAGTTCGACAGGTTCAGATCTGAAGCATACAGGAAGTCCGGTGGATCCTGGTGGTCCTGGCAGGCCTGGTGCACCCGAATCTCCACTCAGCCCCTAAAACACAAACAGCAAATCAGAGCTTACTCTCCACCAGCCAATCACATAACATTTCTAATCATTGTGTAATTAATTGTTTTCATTCATTCACATCTTCTAAAATGTCAGGACAAATATTCACGTAGACATTATTTTGATAAACTGACCACATTTAAATACACAAATGATTAAGTACTACAGACGTGAGTTACTGACACAATAACAGCTGTTAGAGGACAGTTATGAGTCTGGATCATATTGTCCATCATCACTGCTGGTTGGTGTGAAATGCATGCTGGGATACTACAGCTCAGCTACCAAAGCGTCCTGCATGAAACAGTTAACGGAGCATTTAAAGTTCATGTTCTCAACAATGGCAGGAGGAGCGTTTGACTCGTCTGAATGACAAAATGTGTGACAGGAACTGACGTCTCCTCCATCTGGTCCTTGTGGTCCTGTTGCTCCTTTAATAGCCTGAGTGATGGGATAGACAAACGTGTCTCCCTGAAACCAGAAACAACCAGAACCAGTCAGAAGCCGACACTGTTAGAAAGAACGAGCCTTAAAGAAACAGACAGGCTCGACATCAGTTTTTTGATCAGTGTTTGAAGGCAGGTCTGAATATGTTCAGGTGTGTGCTCTCACCTTTGGACCTCGTCCTCCTGGTTCACCCTGAAACACAAAACACAGTTAGCTTTAGCTTCTCAGAGCTAATTAACTTAGCTTTGGTGTAAAGTGGTTAAAATGTTTTTCACTAAATTACAGAACAGAGGAAGTCCTCACAGCGTCCAATCACTGCTCTGCACAGGAAGGAGGCAGAACTTACCTGAAGGCCGATTGGTCCTGGAGCCCCAGGGAAGCCTGGGTAACCAACATCCCCCTGGAGGACACCAATAAATACATCAATCAAACAGTGTGTGTGTATCATCACGTGATTTCTGTTCCAGGAGATGAATCATCTCTACCTTAGTCCCGTTGCATCCTGGGAGTCCTGGTCGACCCAGGGGTCCTTCGTGCCCGGGGAGTCCCTGAGAAACACACAATGTGTTGATAGTTCTAAGCTAAACAAAGATCTATATTTACGTTTTCAAAATAGTTTTAAATACTTTCAATCGTCTCAGTGTTTGAATTGTGGTATTTGAATAAAGTTTTGATCTTCAAACTTGAACAACTTGGTCTCTGTCCTGGATAGGAGATCATTCACAGTCTAAATTATTGATATGTTTCACGTTCTCGCTCTTCTACATTCTTTATGTTCTATGAATGGACATTAATGCTTCTTACCGGCAGTCCTGGAGGTCCTGGGAAACCTGGTTTTCCTGGAAGACCCTGGAGAACACAGAGAGACAGACTGATGCTTCATTTGACAGGATGGATCCTTCACTCATTTTATCTGTTTACAAAGAATCTGTCAGGACCAACGTTAACTAAACGTGACAAAAATTATGCTCAAGTAAGAGATATTAATGATTCATCATCATCATCATCATCATCATCAGTCATACCCGAGAGCCCTTCAGTCCTGAACCTCCTGCTGGTCCCTGATCACCCTGAGGACGAAAGGAGACAAGAAAAGAAAAACAATCACACACAGGCTTTTTTGAGCACTTTGATACTCACGGTATTTCTAAAGCATCTGAACCTGCTTCATAACCCAAAAGAGATTTCACATTAACACAACGATCAGACAAACACAACTTCATGACGCGAGAATTTATTTTTAAAAATAAAAAGAGGACTGAGGAGAGAACCCTGAGGAACTCCACCGGCTGCTAAGGTCAAATAATGACAATGATAATCATCACTTTCATCAAAACATGTCTACTGGTTATTACCTTTTCTCCAGGTGAGCCCTGAGCGCCTTCGTTTCCAGGGTAACCAATCACTCCGGGAAGTCCATCGTATCCAAGGTAACCAGGTTCACCCTGCAGAGGTCAAAAACACGGGTAGATCTCATGAGGTGTAGAACAGATCCTGGGTCAGTTAACCAGGTGAACTCAGGTGACTTCAGATTAACAGGTAACTCCAGCTCGTCCTCACTAGAAAACGGTTCGGCCTGGTTAGACAGCGACCTCTTGTGGCTATAGTGATTAAGACAGGAGCAAAGGAGGAAGTCAGGTGACCTGACAGGCGTCAGGTAGTATAAAGAACAAGGAAGTCCACATGTGGAGGAAGGTGGAGCGGATGGATAAGTCAAACAAACACAGGACGTTCGGGCAGGAGATGGCTGTTCATGTCCGAGTGAAGCCGAAAGGAAACGCTGACGTATTTTAACTTAAGTTACACAACGTATGGAAGAGAAACGTTCTCATTTTAGCCCATAGATCCTCATCGAAACCAAAGCAAAGTGCAACTCCTTCATAGCATTAGCCAGCGAGGGTCCGGTACAACGAGGGTCCAGTACAACGAGGGTCCGGTACAACGAGGGTCCAGTACAACAAGGGTCCGGTACAACGAGGGTCCAGTACAACGAGGGTCCAGTACAACAAGGGTCCGGTACAACGAGGGTCCAGTACAACGAGGGTCCAGTACAACAAGGGTCCGGTACAACGAGGGTCCAGTACAACGAGGGTCCAGTACAACAAGGGTCCGGTACCCCTGCAGCTGATACTCTCTAACGGTCATATACGTCATTCATTCAGGTAAA